>NW_026527055.1:2100000-2257848 GCF_027744825.2 Synchiropus splendidus
GTGCCATAACTTGCAGGGAAGCTTCAGAACATCAAATTTTCACCTCCCACTATAGCAGAAAGGGTCTTTCTAGTAGTTGCACATCAAATCTAAGCGGTCTGAAGTGTTTTTCCAAAGTTATCAACATTTTTTTGCTTGGCGTTCCGGAATCGACTTTATCTCAGGCTGAAAATGCATTTGACCCATTGTGCCATAACTTTGCAGGCGAGCATCAGAACATGAAATTTTCACTTCCCACTATAGCAGAAAGGGTCTCTATAGTACTTGCACATCAAATCTAAGCTGTCTGAAATGTTTTTCCAAAGTTATCAACATTTTTACATTTGGCGTTCCGGAACCCACCTTATCTCAGGCTGAAAACGCGTTTTACGCATTGTTCCAAAACTTTGCATAAAGCTTCAGAACATGAAATTTTCACTTCCCACTATAGCAGAAAGGGCCTTTCTAGTAGTTGCACATCAAATCTAAGCTGTCTGAAGTACTTTTCCAAAGTTGTCAACATTTTTACGTTTGCCGTTCCGGAACCCACCTTATCTCAGGCTGAAAACGCGTTTTACGCATTGTTCCAAAACTTTGCATAAAGCTTCAGAACATGAAATTATCAGCACCCACTATAGCAGAAAGGGTCTTTCTAGTAGATGCACATCAAATCTAAACGTACTGAAGTGTTTTTCCAAAGTTATCAACTTATTTATGTTTGGCGTTCCGGAATCGACATTATCTCAGGCTGAAAACGCGTTTTCTGCATTGTGCCATAACTTTGCAGGTAAGCTTCAGAACATGAAATTTTAACCTCCCGCTATAGCAGAAAGGGTCTTTCTAGTAGTTGTACATCAAATCTCAGCTGTCTGAAGTGTTTTTTCAAAGTTATTAACATTTTTATGTTTGGCATTCCGGAACCCACCTTATCTCAGGGTGAAAACGCGTTTTCTGCATTGAGCCATAACTTTGCAGGGAAGCTTCAGAACATGAAATTTTCACATCCCACTATAGCAGAAAGGGTCTTTCAAGTAGTTGCACTTCAAATCTAAGCTGTCTGAAGTGTTTTTCCAAAGTTATCAACATTTTTATGTTTGGCGTTCCGGAATCTATCTTATCTCAGGCTGAAAACGCGTTTTACGCATTGTGCCATGACTTTGCATAAAGCTTCAGAACATGAAATTTTCAGCACCCACTATAGCAGAAAGGGTCTTTCTAGTAGATGCACATCAATTCTAAACGTACTGAAGTGTTTTTCCAAAGTTATCAACTTATTTATGTTTGGCGTTCCGGAATCGACATTATCTCAGGCTGAAAACGCTTTTTCTGCATTGTGCCATAACTTTGCAGGGAAGCTTCAGAACATGAAATTTTAACCTCCCGCTATAGCAGAAAGGGTCTTTCTAGTAGTTGCACATCAAATCTCAGCTGTCTGAAGTGTTTTTTCAAAGTTATTAACATTTTTATGTTTGGCATTCCGGAACCCACCTTATCTCAGGCTGAAAACGCGTTTTCTGCATTGAGCCATAACTTTGCAGGGAAGCTTCAGAACATGAAATTTTCACCTCTTCTATAGCAGAAAGGGTCTTTCTCGTAGTTGCACATCAAATCTAAGCTGTCTGAAGTGTTTTTTCAAAGTTATCAACATTTTTATGTTTGGCATTCCGGAACCCACCTTATCTCGGGCTGAAAACGCGTTTTCTGCATTGAGCCATAACTTTGCAGGGAAGCTTCAGAACATGAAATTTTCACCTCCCACTATAGCAGAATGGGTCTTACTAGTAGTTGTTCATCAAATCTCAGCTGTCTGAAGTGTTTTTCCAAAGTTAGCACCATTTTTATGTTTGGCGTTCCGGAACCCACCTGATCTCAGGCTGAAAACGTGTTTTCTACATTGTGCCATAACTTTGCAGGGAAGCTTGAAAACATGAAATTTTCACCTCCCACTATGGCAGAAAGGATATTTCTAGTAGTTGCACATCAAATGTAAGCTGTCTGAAGTGTTTTTCCATCGTTATCAACATTTTTATGTTTGGCGTTCCGGAATCGACCTTATCTCAGGCTGAAAACGCGTTTTACGCATTGTGCCATAACTTTGCAGGGAAGCTTCAGAACATGAAATTTTCACCTCCCACTATATCAGAAAGGGTCTTTCTAGTAGTTGCACATCAAATCTAAGCGGTCTGAAGTGTTTTTCAGAAGTTATCAACATTTTTATGTTAGGCGTTCCGGAATCGACCTTATCTCAGGCTGAAAACGCGTTTTCTGCATTGTGCCATAACTTTGCAGGGAAGCTTCAGAACATGAAATTTTCACCTCCCACTATAGCAGAATGGGTCTTTCTAGTAGTTGCACATCAAATCTAAGCTCTCTGAAGTGTTTTTCCAAAGTTATCAACATTTTTATGTTTGGTGTTCTGGAATCGATCTTATCTCAGGCTGAAAACGTTTTTTACGCATTGTGCCATAACTTTGCATAAAGCTTCAGAACATGAAATTTTCACCAGCCACTATAGTAGAAAGGGTCTTTCTAGTAGTTGCACATCAAATCAAAGCTGCCTGAAGTGTTTTTCCAAAGTTATCAACATTTTCATGTTTGGCGTTCCGGAACCCACCTTATCTCAGGCTGAAAACACATTCTCTACATTGTGCCATAACTTTGCAGGGAAGCTTCAGAACATGGAATTTTCACCTCCCACTATGGCAGAAAGGATCTTTCTGGTAGTTGCACATCAAATTTAAACTGTATGAAGTGTTTTTCCAAAGTTATCACCATTTTTATGTTTGGCGTTCCAGAATCGACCTTATCTCAGGCTGAAAACGCGTTTTCTGAATTGTGCTATAACTTTGCAGGGAAGCTTCAGAACATAAAATTTTCACCTCCCACTATAGCAGAAAGGGTCTTTCTAGTAGTTGCACAACAAATCTAAGCGGTCTGAAGTGTTTTTCAGAAGTTATCAACATTTTTATGTTTGGCGTTCCGGAATCGACCTTATCTCAGGCTGAAAACACGTTTTCTGCATTGTTCCATAACTTTGCAGGGAAGCTTCAGAACATGAAATTTTCACCTCCCACTATAGCAGAAAGGGTCTTTCTGGTAGTTGCACATCAAATCTAAGCTGTCTGAAGTATTTTTCCAAAGTTATCACCATTTTTATGTTTAGCGTTCCGGAATCGACCTCATCTCCGGCTGAAAACGCGTTTTCTGAATTGTGCTATAACTTTGCAGGGAAGCTTCAGAACATGAAATTTTTACCTCCCACTATAGCAGAAAGGGTCTTTCTAGTAGTTGCACATCAAATCTAAGCGGTCTGAATTGTTTTTCAGAAGTCATCAACAATTTTATGTTTGGCGTTCCGGAATCGACCTTATCTCAGGCTGAAAACGTGTTTTACGCATTGTGCCATAACTTTGCATAAAGCTTCAGCACATGAAATTTCTACCTCCCACACTAGCAGAAAGGGTCTTTCTAGTAGTTGCACATCAAATCTAAGCTGTCTGAAGTGTTTTGTCAAAGTTATCAACGTTTTTATATTTTGCGTTCCGAAATCGACCTTATCTCAGGCTGAAAACGCGTTTTACGCATTTTACAATAACTTTGCAGGGAAGCTTCAGAACATGAAATTTCCACCTCCCACTATAGCAGAAAGGGTCTTTCTAGTAGTTGCACATCAAATCTAAGCTGTCTGAAGTGTTTTACCAAAGTTATCGACTTTTTTATGTTTGGCATTCCGGAATCGACCTTGTCTCAGGCTGAACACGCGTTTTACGCATTGTCCCATAACTTTGCAATGAAACATCAGAACATTAAATTTTCACCTGCCACTATAGCACAAAGGGTCTTTCTAGTAGTTGCACATCAAATCTAAGCTGTCTGAAGTGTTTTTCAAAGTTATAAACATTTTCATGTTTGGCGTTCCGGAATCGACGTAATCTCAGTTTGAAAACGCGTTTTCTGTATTGTGCCATAACTTTGCAGGGAAGCTTCAGAACATGAAATTTTCACCTCCCACTATAGCAGAAAGGGTCTTTCTAGTAGTTGCACATCAAATCTAAGATGTCTGAAGTGTTTTGTCAAAGTTATCAACATTTTTAAATTTGGCGTTCCGGAATCGACCTTATCTCAGGCTGAAAACGCGTTTTCTCCATTGTGCCATAACTTTGCAGGGAAGCTTCAGAACATTAAATTTTCACCTCCCACTATAGCAGAAAGGGTCTTTCTAGTAGTTGCACATCAAATCTAAGCTGTCTGAAGTGTTTTTCCAAAGTTATCAACTTTTTTATGTTTGGCGTTCCGGAATCCACCTTATCTCATGTCGCTCGGGTTTGGATTTCAAGGTTTTGTGTACAGGGCAATTGGCTGTAACAAGCCGTCCCTAGTTCCGAGTACACTACCTCCCTTTGCCTCTCTGGTAAAGGGCCCCCTCGTGTGGTCAACTCAGTCAGCCTCTTGTTGCAGACACGGTTCTAAAACTATAATAGATGTATCAACTTCACCTATTATATTAGTGAGTAGTGTCGGCGCTTCACTGAGCGGGTTATTTAATTCGCCCGACCTGTTGAGAAACAGGTTCTTGACCTTACAATGCTACACCTTCTACCGTAGTCTCTTTACTTAGCTTCGTTTAGGGACACATGATTAGATCCTCAATCCATTCCTTCAATAAAATATTACCTCAGCCTTCTGAACTACCACTTTTTCATTGACATAATAATTCAGGATGGAATAATGCTACCAGGCGAGACATTCACTACATGTGCACAGGAAAGGGAATCAAACATTAATTCAATCCAGCATTAACTCACCTATAACCCAGTTGATGGTAGTACAGGAGCCAGTCGATTCTTTAGTAGTCAGGGATCAATGCCGTTGTGCCTTTTCAGTACTTAATTCGTACTCAGTTTTATTTTGTTTTTATATCAAAAGTATTTCTCCAAAAAATTGATAAAAAGGATAACAAAACAGTAAAATCAATAAAGAACAAAATTCAATACAAAAATGATAAAAGGGTAATAAAACTATAAAATTCAAAAAAGGATAATAAAAACAATAAAATCAATAAACATCAATGAACTCAAGGGTATTGCCAGACGCTAATACCCAACAAAGTCAAAGGCACTGCCAGACGCTAGTGCACATACATAAATGTCAAAAATCATATAATCAAAATGCATACACAATAAAAAGGATTAAGTCAAAGATCCTAAAAATATATTCAAAGTATATGCAATAAAAGAGATTTAGTCAAAAGAATTAATCATAAAAATCAACCAATCAATAATAAAAAACCATAAGAGAACAACAAAAAGAGTTAAATCAAATGGCCTAAGAGCAAGAGCAAGAGCACCGTCCCAAGTTAAGATACAAGACCTTACAGCAAACGGATGAAGCCAAAAGCGTGGAACAAGAGCGAGAGCGAGAGGTCAGTTTATCCTAGACCTTTATAGCAACATTGCCGATTTCAATAAACAATCCCCCAGTGCGTCATTAATGGGTGACGTGTTCTTGTCATCTTCAGTGGAAAGTTTTAATTTTCATCACGTGTTCTTGCTGTCGTCCTTAGTGGAAAGTTTTAACTTTCATCACGTGTTCTAACTGTCGTCCTTAGTGGAAAGTTTTAACTTCATTAGAGACACCCCTTATGTCTTATGCAGATGTTTTAGATTCATTGAACATGCTGAGTGTTAGTTTCATTGTTTTGATAAATGTAACTTATGTTCTAAGTGAAGACCACAATGTTCTATTAATACAACGTTCCTTCTAAGTGTTAACCATAATCGCAAGCTCGGCTTAAAAACATGTTCTGCTTACAAATTCACCCTGAGGTTAGAGCATGCCCTGCTTGTAAGTTCAAAAGTGCAAAGCATACAGGTTCAATAAGTGCTCATAATAAGTGCAAAGCATGGTTATAATATTTTCGATTTTCCAGTATATACAACATCCCCCTCCCAAAATATCCTCCTTCACCATTTGTCTAAGTCCATTGATTCATCTTCTTCATCTTTTTCATCTCTTTCATTCATTCGGGACTCAAGCTCCTTCAAATCTTCCTCCTTCAGCCTTCTCAGCACATTCATATAGTAATCGAACAATTTCTGTGCAGACTCCTTGCCTCTACCGGTAGATGTCGCGGCGGCGTGCGTTGAAGGAGGAGTGAGGTCGCTTCCTCTGCTCGGACGATTAGGCATGGTGGGATCTGGACTCTCATCTCGGGGGGTGGTAGGAGAGTATTCGTTCCGCTCAGGCGTAACAGGGGTCGAAACTCTGGGGGTATTCGGACGCACCGGAGATGATGTGTTCACAGGATCAGCCGACCCTGAAGATGTGTTCACAGGGTCAGCCGACCCTGTGGAGGTAACATTAGCTGGGACATCTGTGAGCTGTTTTGAGTCTGGGAAGACAAATTTGTTTTTTATCATATTTAACCCACATTGATGACAATTTTTCAGGACATGGCCCTCATGTTTACATAGGAGTAGATTTTTGAGAGTCATTACATTACCTTCACAATAGTTGCACTTTGTTGCACCGGTGTCTTCCGGAGATTTTGATTGATCTTTCGGATTTTCTTCATCCGTCTCACCTTCAGTTAGCGAGGTGTCACTCTGCTGTGATCGGGGAAAGGACTGCAGGTGTACGTACGTTGGTACGGACACGGAGGCCCTTGGACGTCTGGGTGCCCTTGGGGCGGGAGTAGCTCCCAAATCCGAGTTAGCAGATGGTCCTTTATCAGGCAGACAGTTGTTCCCCTGCCCAGGAGGCGAAGCAAACTGAAATACCCAACCGCTTCTGGATGTCGCAGCTCTCTCTACCCAGCGTCTCGCCGGATTTGTTCTCCGAGGAAAGGGCCTCCCACCGCGCCTAAATCTCTGCTTGTGCTGCTCGAGCATAGCAGGGCGCTTCCAGTCACGTTCTCCCTTCAACACAGCCAGAGCTTCTTTCTCATTTCCGCTTATTACCAGTTGGGCAAAATTCTGCCATGAGACTGGTCCTTGAACATGCCACCCCAATGCGGTGGGCACTGTTGTTCTATTTTTCAATAATTCGCTCATCCACTCGAAGTAACCACGAGGGCAAAATCCTCCCTGATAATGGTGTAGACTATACCCCCCATGCCATAATCTACCATGTTCACTGAGTATCAAGTCCTCCCAGTCCTCATACACGCTCACAGCGTCTCTTTGCCACTGAGTCACCATCAGTAAGTTTGGGTCACAGAGGTGAATCTGGTCCCCTGGACGTCGGTAACCTGGCTGTATGTTTCCCGGCCCCCAAGGTCTAGCGGGACTAATGAACCCCAAATCTTTATCATACACTTCTCCCACCTGTTCCGTTTTCAACAACATTCCCTGCACCACATATGGAGGATGAAATCCTCCCTGTTCAATCCAGGATGTCTGCCCAGGTCCTATAGTACAGTGGTACACCCTAAGGGCGTACGTGGTCAATGGGGGCAGCTTATCATCCCCTGGGAACGTGAACTCCCAGTGTTCGGCACATACCACTGGAAGCCAGTGTACTAATGGCTCATTCTCCTGGCACATTACCACGAAACGTGGCCATGCCTGGAGGATGAACGGGGTCTCTTTTTCAAATGACCACACGATCTTTCTCGTTGGTTTGATTTCCAGGGGCACCCATATCTTTTGGACCTTCTTTCGTTGTTCTTGGGTGACGACGCCGCGTGATACTTTTGCTGTAAATCTCATGAGGGGCTTATTCCTCCAATATTCAATCATTTTGGTGGAGGGTCCCCAACTAAAAACCCTACGGCGTCCTATGTCTGCAGGGCGGACTTTGGTTTTAGGATCAAGGGGCTCCATGATCACATCCAGAGCTAACAGCACATTCGTCTCCTTTGTGCCCCATGGATCCCATTGATCCGCCTTGTCGTTCCGTCCGTAATCACAATTGGGCCCTGCAGAAACATTACAAAATGTCAATTTTGAGAAGGTCTACTAACAGCAGACGCCATTCCAAACAACCTAATGTCGTTAGGAGTTTTCCATAGTTTCATGGGATAACAAGTCTCCATCAGATAACCTATATAAAACATAGAGACATACAAGGAAGTTCCTCCAGCTAATTTTTTAATCAGGACCCATATCATCAGAATCATCCATTGTCCTGTAAGATTTAGTGCTGCCTTTTTATACCTCCCCAGGGTTGACCAAATTAATGTCAGCAATAAACCTATGAGTATAAGATATATCACTGTCCCTGCTATATTGCAATAGGTGCACTGAGAATCTGTGCAAAATAGTAAAGTCAATTCGGTGTACAAACTGTCCAGAATGTATACTACGGTGACCGCGGTCGGCCAATGCCACGGTTTCTGAGGATTAAGATTCAATGCAGCGACTCCAATGAGGCCGAATGATGTGTGTAAAGGGGTTACTTTCCTAACTAAAAAACGAATGCATCCTACTACTAATCCGAAGATGCACCCTAGGCAAGTTTTTTGCTTGTGTAATGGAGGAACAAATACTACTTGTAACATGGACAGTATCATAAGATCAATAAAATCTGTCCCTACCTGAGGAGGATTTGCTGGGTCATACCCGGTGTTGTTCGTCTGGTTGCTTGCCATGCTCAGTGCGACTAAATGTGAGATACTTCCTGCACAGCTTTGCCTGTGTGCTTGTAGATGGAGGTGTTACCTTCAGTTTCCTGTTGACGTAGATGGAACATCAGCATGTCTGCTCCAATGTATGCCCATGTCAGCATCATCCAGATGATAGTCCAAACACTATCTCCTGGATCCGTGCAGTGTTCAAACACTTTTGGGTGTTTAATGTAACGTGGGTAATAAGCCATGGAGCTCAGTGTATCGTTCTGTAACATTGTATCATTTTGCCATTTAGTCAATCCTACAGTGATGTCATAAACCAATGCCTTGGCACTGATTAGGATGTATTTTTCTGTTATTATAGTGGTTGTTTCAACCTTTCTCCATTCCAGTAGAGATCTATAAGTACTCTGAGTGGTTATGGATCTACAAAGAGTAATGTTTGTTCTCTGACACCAATCTTCTCTGTTGGAGAAGTAGGTAATTTTAAAATTAAGTGATTCATATATTATTATGATGGTGCCGAACACCCATATTAAGGTCATAAATTTAATCCTGAGGTTTTCCTTATTCGCTTCCCCCTCAGGTACTTTTGTAGCCGATACCTTGGTCTTCATATCTGTAAGACATAAGCAAGGTCCCTGAGTTAAACCTCACTATAGCCTTCGTCCGATGATTTTTTCCATTTTCCTTGTTTCTTTTTCCTTATGTCTTCCTTAACGTCTCGAAGAGCTTTCTTCAAGAACTCTCTTTCTTGTCTATCTTTTCGTCTGCTGGCTGCACGGCACGGATAGCAGCATATACTGTTAAAACACCGACATGAGGTGACTACTTTAGAGATTGCAGCAAGACCTATGAGGACTGCTAACACAATAAGTATCCATTTTATGTACCACCACATTAATTCAATTATTTCCCACACGGCGTCTACCGTGTCTAGAACTCCTTGTCCTACCCCATACACCGTCGCTTCTGCTACCATACCTATGAATCCTAACCATCCTGCTGTCGGGGTTTTAGTGCGGAAATCACGTACAATATGCCAATAGTCGTCCAATTTTTCACAAGCAAATATATCTTGAGTTGTATCAATCTTAGGGGCACTATAATCTTCATAGACACAACTCCTATTTCCTAGTGGGGATGTTTCGGCATAGGATATTTTTGAAAGAATCCTATCATCTATAGAGTATACCTGTGTCCGTGATTTAGCATCGACATTGTCTTTATCACATAGCTGATCCCGGTATGTTTCATAGCGATTGTACATTAAGAATCCCGGGTTTATGCTTTCCAGAAACCCGAATGGAGCTGCTACTTTTGGCCAGTGTGGTACGGCTACATGGACTCCTAGTCGTCCACACATTTCTTCCCTATTTTTCGACAGTATACCATGTGTCCTCCACCTTGTGGTAAAATAGGACTCATGTTTTCTTTTTAATTGTTTAGCTATTCGAGATCCATTAAAACATCTGGAGGTATTACACGGAATATAACCCCAGAGGTGTGGATCGCATGGATTAGAATCATGACTGTATACCGCCTCAGGTTTCAAATTAGGTGCACGAAAGCATTTTTGGTATCCTGTAATACTTAAATTAAAATACTCAGGGTCATTGGGTTGCCATCTGAGCTGTGGGTACTGAATGTTGCTTAGGATGGGGAACCAGGTTTTCCTAAATTCAGTTTTGTCAAATCTTTTGTTTTTTGTCTTCTTCATATTATTGATCTCAAAGAGGTCTAGACCTGCTATTAAAAACCTCTCCGTAGTCATTAGAGTAGTGTGGACAAACGGGAATGATGACTGAATTGTTCTTACGCGGTGCCATTCCGAGTATCATTTAAAATATTGTCTGACTGTTTTCAGATGATTGGGCAACAGAAACTGCGCTGTGTACTTCATGGGAGGTTCTACCCCCATTCCCTCCTTTTGTACACTATTTTTCCCCGGGACAATTATCATGTTATTAAAATGGGGCCAGGCCCGAATAGACACTTCTCCATTGGAATCATTCCAGGAGACTTCTTTCCTTCTGAGAAAGTTCTGATAATTAGCTAATTGATCCTGCAGGGCCATTCCCGAGGTTCTTTCACCTCCTGTAATTTGTGTAATATCTCCCCACAGTTGGCTTGGGTTAAACAATAATGTTGCTTCTTTAAGTGTAGCATACCACGTCCTTTGGTCATTATCTCGGAGTCCTTCCGTAGATGGTCTCTTCCATTCAGTAATATTTTCTTGGAACACTGAGTCGTAACCCCACATCCCTTGCTCAGTCTGTACTTCTATCTCATATTTTTTAGCTCTTTCCTTCAAATTGTTCAATGGGTTTGTTAGATGTGGGAGTCCGGAGCCCACCAGAAATTGATGTATTATCGTAGTATTCTTTTTTCCTTTCTGGTGAGCAGTAAGAGTATTTTCTTTTAGTTCTTTATATGACACAATATGGGGCCATATCAGCATTCCTAAGCTTTCTGTGTCAAACGAGTTCCATCCTAATCCTTTTCCTAACAAAAGGCCGGCTAACTGAGACCATTCCCATGCTTTAAAGAAAACCGTGGGGTCTTTTTCAGCCTCATTATTTAGACATGTCGGAGAAATAGTATACTTATGGTCTCCTTGCCCTTGACCACTAGGTCGTCGACCAATGGAGTTTCTAGATGGGAGTGGACAGGATAGATTGACCGGTAGGTCTTTGGTACAGTCCTCCATTGCTCTTGCCCAATCTTCTCCCCTCATAGGATAAAATATTCTGTTTTCTGTATTGTTAGGTTTTTCATTAATGAGCTGATATGCATATCTTACATGAGTAATGTTTATCCTTAGTACTTTGGACAAACATTGCTTAGCCTCAGCCCACCAGGTCGATATTATTGACCCAATTCCTCCAGGGTTGTTGAGTCATCATGGGAATTGCTAGTCCTATCTGATCCCTTCGACACTCACAGGGCTCTTTGTGACAATCATTTCCTTCTTCCATTCCTTTATCATTAAACTGCATGTTATGGCAAAATATACCATTTTCTTGCAGCGCCCCTAATTTGTACCACATGACCCTTCGCTGCACGACAGGGTATTTTAGCCATAATTTCCAAAATTTACTATCTGAGTGCTGATCTGCAATGTACGCCTTTCCTGTCCCGTTAATTTTGTTCTTATTTAGTTCACTGGTGGTGGATAGCAAATGCCATCTCCAATAAACATTGCGTAATCCGGTGTCTCGTGCGTCGGCATCATCTCCATCATTTTCAGGTCCTCTGTTTCTGCAATTTTTTCCTGGTTGACACCTCGGATAAACCTCCTCTTCTCTGAAATGAGTGTCAGGGGGAGGCTTGCCGTCCGACCATGGTCTGGAACCATTTGCCATCAAATAAAAACAATTCTCAAATTGTCTGTCTTCGTGTTTGGAGAGAAGGAACGCAATTTGTTGTTTCTTCTTTCCTTTGTGTTTAGTTTGATTCGCTGCTACTATAGAGGCAAAAATAACACTAGATGATAACAACGTGGTTTATGCCTCTACCTTTTGGAACATTCCTTTAGTGCATAGGCTCTCAAGTGTGTACTCCTGCCCTCTTCTCACTCTTCTAGGAGCAGGGTCAGACGGATCAGTGTTTAACACATCGGGGTCAGGGTTGGCCGAAAAAGGCAGGGGGGCTATATCTAACAGGAGCTGTCCTATTTGATTACATTTATCCCATTCATCATTTCCATGCGTTTCCGTGGTTGCCCACAGTTCTTGTTCCCATGTCTTATTATCATAGCTGTCTGGTTCAATTCTTTTGATAATCGGGGCATCCCATATATGGGTAGCATTAATCTTCTGACATGTTTTCGTCTGATAATACCTATCTTCTCCCATCGTCCAGCCTCGTCTCGTCTGTTGGGCAAAAACTCTATAATGGCAGGTTTTAACAGGGCTAATGCCGATGGACCATCCAGAGAGTCTCATCTCCTCATGATTTATTAGCTTTACTTTTACTGTTACGAATTCCTTGGATGTGGGTCCATAACGAGATACTATATCCTCCCAGGTATTGTAACTACATAAGGTTTCGTTCTGCTGACCACACTGAGCCTTGTATCTACACAGCCTTTCATATGCTGCCTGAGATGCCTGAAGAAGCCAGCTCATGAGTCCTTTATCACAATCTGACACGTTGGCACTTTTAAATTGGATATCACAATCTGCGGTGTCCTTCTTATCTGGACTCGCAGATTCTGAAGTGTCATTATTAATTTCAATGTGGTTTGATAATGGGATTGTCTTATTAATAGCAGGCGGGGAAACATAGGTTTCTATTTGGTCAGAGATCAGGGTGGAGATAGGTGTAGCTACAGGATTTGTCGGGGCCGTGGTCGTGACTTCCTGATTTTGTCCGTCTGTTATTGCCATGGTGGTGCTTTCAGATTCAGAAGTAGCTGTGCTAGTGGTCATTTGGTTTTGAGTAGTATTGGCATTTTGTTTCTGACTATTTATAGTGGGGGTAATTGTCATGATGGTAGCTGTCCAAATAGTAGCTGCTTCTGTGATTTTGTTCACAGAGCTTTTCACACTCCGGCGCTGTCTCTGTCTGGGTTTTGCGGTGACAGCCCGACCTGTCATTTCCTGTTCAGCAGATTTTTGCTCAGCATATTGACACGTGCCACTTACAGCTCCGTGTATATTAGGTAGACAACTGCTTGTCTCATCCATAAAGCTTGATCAAATTGAGTGCCATTTTTCTCTGTTGCAATTGGTAGGGGTATTTCTCTAGTTTCTGGAGTCAGAATGGTGCAGTTTTTACAGTGTACTGTTTTTAATTTTATCGCATTTTTTAAGGGCCCTCCCTCTTCTGACCCAGGATTATCGAGATCCTGCGGGTGAGAAGTGGGCGGTGGCATTAATTCTTGCAACTCGGACTCCCTTTTTTCTCCTGATTGGTTCATAATAGCCGAGTTGTTTTTGGGATTATTCCTCTCCCCCTCTGGACCAATCTCATATACAGCTAGGCGGGGCCTCAGGTGCTGCTGGAAAAATGTGCTGCCTGGCATCTCCAGATCCAGAACAGCCTCAGAAAATCCAGTACGACTTAGCTTAGATTTTTTCCTCAGCCAAGCTGACCTCCACCAAGTCAATTTTTCTTTTGCTAAGGGCACAACCGGGATCGAGACATTGGTCAAAATCATCAAATCCCCAGTCTTTACCTCTATGAAGACCCCCAACGGGTACCATGCGATGCGGGTGGACGCAATAAGGACATGGGCCGCCCCGGACACTGTTCGAGGGCCACCTTCAGTAACAAGAATAAGAGTACGCTTAATAGTGCAGACCCTAACTTCTTTTGCTTCATTAGGATGTCTGGGCAAGGTCCCAGAAGTTGTAAAAATCCTTTTATTGTTGGATAAATGGGGGTAGTTGTACACATCAGGGTGGTACACTTTCCCCTTAACCTCCTTATTGTGGGGCCATAATTGTTCGGTCCACCACCTTCCCAAAGAGGTGGATTCCCAATTTCTCCAACTAAAGCCTGGCAAAGATAGGTTTCCGTCTCTAGACAGATGTAAGCCATTCTCCCACTTCCACGGGAGGAAGTCTTCCCATTTCATGGTGGTATCCTTGGGGATCAATGAAAGTTTCCTTTTCAGCTTCGATGACAATTTATCATCACTAGTAGACATCATAGTCTGATATATCAGGATGGGGCAGTTCCAGGAATCAACAGTACTGGCCCTTAAGGCAAGCGGGAGCTGCATGAGGTGATCGTTTGAATGAAAACGATGCCGTAGCGCCAAAAATTGTGCTGGGTTTATCTGCCAGGGGGTGCCTGTATCACACACGGCCCAGTCCCCCGCACTTCGGCCACAGATGCATGGCTTGCAGTTGGTGTCTTTACGTAATATTTGGTATCGACCCCCCCACGACTCCCAGCACCACATGCAGAACGTGAAAGGGGCAGATCTCATTAATTCAACCCCGCCCACCAGGTTTTCAGCTCCTCCTTCCACGACTCCATTAGTGTTGGATTGGTGCGGGATAGATAAGACATGTCGTATCCCCTCCTGTTCCAACCACGAACGAAAGTGTTGAGAAGTAAACATGGCGGCATTATCCGATCTGAGGCTTCTGACTGGGTTCCCCTGAATAAATGACATCACACACTATTTTGCTGTCGTTGTGGTTTCTTTTTTGATGGGGTAGACTCGGGTGTGTCCTCCCCCATTATCAGCTATTACCAGGAATTTTTTATAATGACCAAAGTGACTCCCCAGGACACCTACGTCCATAGACGCCTGGGAATTCTTCAGCTATTTTGCCTTCTTGATAAGCAATAGGAGGTAACAATCCCTTCTCCATGCATATCTCACAATTATGTCTAACCAGCGATATTGTGTCTTTGAGAGGGCCGGCCTCAATCCCGTTATCAACCATCCATCGCCGCGTTCTCTCATTACCAACATGTAGCAAAGCGCAATATATATGCTGGACATAATCCAGCCTCTCTTCCTGAGGGATGACAAGCTTCCCTTGATCATTCTTCCATTTATCAGGAAAAATCAAGGTGCCCACTACAACTGCTCTCGTCTGCACTAGTCTGTCGACCACATCATTTCCCATGTGATCAAAATCTTGTAGTCCCATGTGACTATTGACATGTGTCACCCACAATTTTATATGTTCCAGCACCTGGTTCACCACTGTCCATAAGTCACGGTGCTCCAGCTCTTTACCTTTATAATTCTGGAAGTCTCGTTGCTGCCAGTATTTAAGGTTATCTTTCACACTTTCACAATCCGTATGGATTTTATTCCCTTCTTTTTCACATATTGTAGCCCGCTGACAACTGCCTGTAGCACGGCTTCCTGTGCTGTTTTGCCTATTCTTCCTTTTTCCTGATATATCGGGTTGTCTCGTTTGTATAACAGAAAACCCCAATATCCCTCAGGAAAAAGTGTGTATATCCCTATATAGTCTGGTTGAGACATCGTAGGGATTTTAGGCTGCTGCCTAGACTTAGCCATTACAAATGACCAATTTGGATCTAGAAGCATTTGCTTCCACTTTCCCCATCTAGAGGCATAAGCTTTAGCAAACTCCACCGTGTCCTTGACCATTTCTTTGGTGAGGTCATTCTGTACTGTACATTTTACATAAACCTGGCCTAAGTTAGAAGGCAGTTCAGTATTGACTTTCCATAATAACCTCAGTTCTCTTTCTGCTGGGGCAAATCGACTTTCAGTGGGTGAATATCTAACAGATACGTAGCAAATCGGTGTGTCATTACTTTCCTCGTAGACTGCCGAGTATCCCCCATTTTCCTTTTCCTCCAACACTACCACGGAGATATTCTGTCCATCTCGATACGGAGCGAGCTTCACCCCATCTGTAAGAATGTGTTGAATAAGACAGTTCCAGGTTTCTGTTTCTTCCGGCGTTAGCATTCTATTGTGCTCTATTAATTTTAGGGACCGCTTGTCGAATGACGTGACCTTATTTTTAATTATCTCAACAGGTCTCGCTAAAGTAGAGTAATAAGGAATCATGCTTCGCAGCCACCCCGATTTTCCAAAGCATTTTTCTAGCTCTTTAAGCGTAGTAGGGTGCACATGTTGGAGATATTCGTTAGTGGAAGTTATCGCGGGCTTTGTAACCAAAACACCCAGATACTTAACTTGCGGTACTCCTATCTCACATTTAGCAATTCCAATCTTCATTCCATGATCTTTCAGTCTCCGGATCACTTCCTCTAAAAGCTCGAGATGTTTTTCTTCTGTCTCTGTGGAGATAAATATATCGTCTATATAACACGTGACTGGCAAGTCATGCAACAATTTCTCCATTCTTTCCTGAAATGCGTTTGGGGAATTTACAAATCCTTGGGGCAGCCTGGTCCACATGTAGCCCTGTCCTTTTATCATAAAACAAGTTTTTGGCCTGCTCTCCTCCGCCAGTGGCACTGACCAGAATCCATTGGCGAGGTCAATACTGGAGTTATATTCTCCCGGGCGTATTTTTAACATGGTTTGTCGGGAATTGATTATTTGTCTAGTATCTTTCACTGTCACGTCATTTAACATTTTCCGATTATGGACAGGCCTAACGGTACCGTCCTTTTTTGGTACTGCCTGCACTGGCATTAAGCAGGGTGGTTCTTTAATTTTCTCAATGACCCCTAATTGGTCTAATTCTTTAAACACTGCCAGCAGTTGATCTTCATATTTTCCTAATGGGTATTGTTTATGTTTACCGGGGAGACCACCCCTAATGACATATGGTTCTGTTTTCATTAATCCTACATCATTTTTAAATCGAGCCCTTTCGGCCGAATAGAGAATCTTTTCTAAGCGTGCCTTGTCTTTTATGTGCGAGGCACATACTAATTTTTCTATGGCCGTAATCCTGTTCTCTCATCCAATTTGAGGAAGGGGCATCAATAATCCATTCTGAATCATTCGGAGAAAATAAAGGGTTAGGCCCTATTGCCACAGTTTTTCCATTAAATATCGATCGAGTTCTTCATCTATCCATTCTCTCGGTAATATGGATATATCTGTTCCAGTATCATAATAGCAATCTCTTTTTTGATCTTTAACCCATATCTGCACTTTATAAGGCCTCATTATTGGGTTTTGGGTTCGTATTTCTCTAACACTTTCCTCTGGGCTGCGGTCAGTTCCCTTCCCTGATCCTGATTTCGCCCTGCCGCTGCAAGTATTACCGCTTCTTTTTGCTCTTGGGTCATCGTTTTCCAGTCCTCGTCGGACACTGGTTTCGGACGGGGGCGATCTTGCCCCTTTGTTTGGGGTCGATTGTCGGCATGATTCTGCCTCCAGCGAGGCTGCCTGTGGGTATTCATGCCTGAGCTATTCATATTCTTGTTGAATGGAGGGCGCTTGGCCCCACCCTGTCTCTCGGGTCTGATGTCTTGCTGGTTTCGATCCTTCCTGGGTGGGAAGGAAGATCGAGTGCGAGGCGGGGCGCGCTGTTGGTTTGCTAGTTTCGATTCGGTAGGGGGAAGGGACTTCCCCCTCTGTTCGTTTTTTGGCTGTCGAGGTTCAGATACATCCTGTTTCTCTTTTTGCTGTCTAAGAGCTCTTCTCACACCCATGAGGGAGCTGTGACGTGTGATAACCTCAGTTTTTGCATCGAGTCCTTTCGCTTTGGAGGAACTCCAGAACTAATTTTGCTTGCTCAGGGCAGTTAATCTGAATCAGAAAACTCTTAACCTGTGACTCATCGGCCCCCTCTTCTGCCAGAAAAGAATAAGCCTGTAAAAGAGACATTTCTCCTCTATTTACTTTATCAACCAGATCTCGTATGGTTGCTTCTACCTGACTAGTAAGTAAAGTAGCCACGTTGGAGGTTAACAAATCCATTAATGTCTGCCCTTGGACTAAATCTAATCCATTCTCTCTGGAGACATATTTGCTAATAAACGGGTCAGTCATTTGAGCAGGAGATAACTCCTTATTCAATCTCCTGACATACTCACAGTTGGATTCTTTATCTCTTCTTTTTGGGAGTGCTTTGCATAGGTCTGCCAGGGTAATTTTATTCGACACCCTGACATCACTGTCTTGCCTGGGCTCCGATAGGGGGCCTCCTGCAAGAATCAACACTGCCAGCTGGGTGCGCTGCCGTCCTATCCTACCTGTGGGGGCCATCCTGCCACCCTGTCTTGGGGGAGTTGGGGGATCTGGCTGCGGACCCAGAGGCGAGTCACTATCGCTGCCGGATTCATCGCTACTCTGATCGTCGGGTTCAGAGGGACATGGAGACTGTCCCTCCCAGGGCTCCGTCGGCTGGCGAGTGGCCCTGGGCATATGAGAGTAAATATCAGTTAATGAATCTCGGTGTGCATCATACCCTCGTGCAAGATACGCCCGCTAAAAAGATTTTGACACTCCTTGCTTAAAAGATTTTGACACTCCTTGCCACTCACCTATTTCCTCTGCTGAGGGAGATCGCATTCTCCGGGCCCTTTCCTTCCTATCATGAGGAAACCACTGGGGTGTAATTATTTCTTTATTCCACCCTGGCTCCGGAGGCTGCTGGTGTACCAGCGGATCATACTCATGAGCCATAGGGTGTTCTCTTAATTCTTCCTCGCCGGGGTCGCACGGCCACTTGGTGGCGTCGTACTCTCCCCAGGTTATCCTACGCCCTCTCGAGTCTTTTGCTCGAACCATTCGGGTGGGCTGGCGGTTAACAGGGGGCGTTGATGGTCGTTCGCCCTGTGGGGACCTGGGTAGAGGGGTTGAGGGGCGTTCGTCACGTGGGGACCTGGGTAGAGAAGTTGGGGGGCATGGTGTAGACGCAGAGGAGGGTCGGAAGAAAACCCGAGGCTCCTCTGGCTCTCTGCGCTCCTCCTCCTCTAGGCCACGCTGCAGCTGAGGAGAATTATCTAGATACATTGCAAAGTTATCCTGTTTTAAAAGTAATACTGTGTCATAGAGTGGTTTTGCCAGCTGTCGGTTTCCTACCAGACACTTAACTGTTTCAAAATAACCCAGTGAGGCCAGCGTCGCATAAGTAGCCGTCATCCATCGTGCTAATTGCGTATTTGTGACAACCCCCAATGATTCAGGAGGATTGAGGTCAAGGGTCACCTTAGACAATTTGGTAAATTACAGAGTCAACTAAATCGTACTATGTCGAGTGATAGAGTCTGAATCTATATCATTGATTCAAAACTCAGAGATAGTAGGATCTATGTATTTACTACCGAACTTTTCCGGTCAGAGTTTCACTCTGGTGTCCAGTTACTCACAAATAGATTGTACGTTTTTCAATCATGTCCCTGTTCGGGCGCCATGTCGTCGGGTTTGGATTTCAAGGTTTTGTGTACAGGGCAATTGGCAATAACATAAGCCGTCCCAAGTTCCGAGTACACTACCTCCCTTTGCCTTTTTTGGTAAAGGGCCCCCTCGTGTGGTCAACTCAGTCAGCCTATTGTTGCAGACATGGTTCAAAAACTATAATAGATGTATCAACTTCATCTGATTATATTAGTGAGTAGTGTCGGCGCTTCACTGAACGGGTTATTTAATTCGCCCGACCTGTTGAGAAACAGGTTCTTGACCTTACAATGCTACACCTTCTACCGTAGTCTCTGTACTTACCTTCGTTTAGGGACACATGATTAGATCCTCAATCCATTCCTTAAATGAAATATTACCTCAGCCTTCTGAACTACCACTTTATCATTGACATAATAACTCAGGATGGAATAATGTTACCAGTCGAGACATTCACTACATGTGCACAGGGAAGGAAATCAAACATTAATTCAATCGAGCATTAACTCACCTATAACCCAGTTGATGGTAGTACAGGAGCCAGTCGATTCTTTAGTAGTCAGGGATCAATGCCGTTGTGCCTTTTCAGTACTTAATTCGTGCTCAGTTTTATTTTGTTTTTATATCAAAAGTATTTCTTCAAAAAATGATAAAAAGGATAACAAAACAGTAAAATTCAAAAAAGGATAATAAAAACAATAAAATCAATAAACATCAATAAGCTCAAGGGTATTGCCAGACGCTAATACCCAACAAAGTCAAAGGCACTGCCAGACGCTAGTGCACATACATAAATGTCAAAAAATCATAAAATCAAAATGCGAACAATAAAAAGGATTAAGTCAAAGATCATAAAAATATATTCAAAGTATATGCAATAAAAGAGATTAAGTCAAAAGAATCAATAATAAAAATCAGCCAATCAATAATAAAAACCATAAGAGAACAACAAAATGAGTTAAATCAAATTGCCTAAGAGCAAGAGAAAGAGCACCGTCCCAAGTTAAGATACAAGACCTTACAGCAAACGGATGAAGCCAAAAGCGAGAGAGCAAGAGAGAGAGGGGTCAGTTTATCCTAGACATTTATAGTAACATTGCTGATTTCAATAAACAATCCCCCAATGCGTCATTAATGGATGACGTGTTCTTGTCATCTTCAGTGGAAAGTTTTAATTTATATCACGTGTTCTAGCTGTCGTCCTTAGTGGAAAGTTTTAACTTCATTAGAGACACCCATCATGTCTTATGCAAATGTTTTAGATTTATTGAACATGCTGAGTGTTACTTTCATTGTTTTGATAAATGTAACTTATCTTCTAAGTGAAGACCGCAATGTTCTATTAATACGACGTACCTTCTAAGCGTTAACCATAATTGCAAGCTCAGCTTAAAAACATTGTCTGCTTACAAGTTCACCCTGAGTTCAGAGCATCTAGTAGTTAGTAGCACATGGAATCGACCTTATCTCTAAATTTAAGCTGTCTGAAGTGTTTTTCCAAAGTTATCACCATTTTTAGGTTTGGTGTTCTGGAATCGACCTTATCTCAGGCTGAAAACGCGTTTTCTGCATTGCGCCATAACTTTGCAGGGAAGCTTCAGAACATGAAATTTTCACCTCCCACTATAGCAGAAAGGGTCTTTCTAATAGTTGCATATCAAATCTAAGCTGTCTGAAGTATTTTTCCAAAGTTATCAACATTTTTATGTTTGGCGTTCCGGAATCGACCTAATCTCAGTTCGAAAACGCGTTTTCTGAATTGTGCAATAACTTTGCAGGGAAGCTTCAGAACATGAAATTTTCACCTCCCACTAGAGCAGAAAGGGTCTTTCTACTAGATACACATCAAATCTAAGCTGTCTGAAGTGTTTTGTCAAAGTTATCAACATTTTTATGTTTGGTGTTCCAGAATCGACCTTATCTCGGGCTGAAAACGCGTTTTCTGCATTGTGCCATAACTTTGCAGGGAAGCTTCAGAACATGAAATTTTCACCTCCCACTATAGCAGAAGGGGTCTTTCTAGTAGTTGCACATCTAATCTAAGCTGTCTGAATTGTTTTTCCAAAGTTATCAACATTTTTATGTTTGGCGTTCCGGAATCGACCTTATCTCAGGCTGAAAACGTGTTTTCTGCGTTGTGCCATAACTTTGCAGGGAATCCTAAGAACATGAAATTTTCACCTCCCACTATAGTAGAAAGGGTCTTTCTAGTAGTTGCACATCAAATCTAAGCTGTCTGAAGAGTTTTTTTCCAAAGTTATCAACATTTTTATGTTTGGCGTTCAGGAATCGACCTGATCTCAGGCTGAAAACGTGTTTTCTGCATTGTGCCATAACTTGCAGGGAAGCTTCAGAACATGAAATTTTCACCTCCCACTATAGCAGAAAGGGTCTTTCTAGTAGTCGCACATCAAGTCTAAGCGGTCTTAAATGTTTTTCCAAAGTTGTCAACTTTTTTATGTTTGGCGTTCCGGAACCAACCTTATCTCAGGCTGAAAACGCGTTTTCTGCATTGTGCCATGAATTTGCAGGGAAGCTTCAGAACATGAAATTTTCACCTCCCACTATAGCAGAAAGGGTCTTTCTAGTATTTGTACATCAAATCTCAGCTGTCTGAAGTGTTTTTCCAAAGTTATCAACATTTTTATGTTTGGCGTTCCGGAACCCACCTGATCTTAGGCTGAAATCGAGTTTTCTGCTTTGTGCCATAACTTTGCAGGGAAGCTTCAGAACATGAACTTTTCACGTCCCACAATAGCAGAAAGGGTCTTTCTAGCAGTTGCACATCAAATCTAAGCCGTCTGAAGTGTTTTTCCAAAGTTATCAACATTTTTATGTTTGGCGTTCCGGAATCGACCTTATCCTAGGCCGAAAACGTGTTTTACGCATTGTGCCATAACTTTGCAGGGAAGCTTCAGAACATGAAATTTTCACCTCCCACTATGGCAGAAAGGGTCTTTCTAGTAGTTGCACATCAAATCTAAGCTGTCTGAAGTGTTTTTCCAAAGTTATCACCATTTTTATGTTTGGCGTTCCGGAACCCACCTTATCTCAGGGAGAAAACGTTTTTTCTGCATTGTGCATTAACTTTGCAGCGAAGCTTCAGAACATGAAATTTTCACGTCCCACGAAAGCAGAAAGGGTCTTTCTAGTAGTTGCACATCAAATCTAAGCTGTCTGAAGTGTTTTTCCTAAGTTATCAACATTTTTAGGTTTGGCGTTCCGGAATCGACCTTATCTCAGGCTGAAAACGGGTTTTACGCATTTTGCCGTAACTTTGCAGGGAAGCTTCAGAACATGAAAATTTCACCACCCACTATAGCAGATACGGTCTTTCTCGTAGTTGCACATCAAATCTAAGCTGTCTGAAGTGTTTTTCCAAAGTTATCAACTTTTTATTTTTGGCGTTCCGGAATCGACCTTATCTCAGGCTGAAAACGCGTTTTTCGCCTTGTCCCATAACTTTGCAGGGAAGCTTCAGAACATGAAATTTTTACCTCCCACTATATCAGAAAGGGTCTTTCTCGTAGTTGCACATCAAATTAAAGCTGTCTGGAGTGTTTTTCCAAAGTTATCGCAATTTTTATGTTTGGCGTTCCGGAATCGACCTTATCTCAAGCTGAAAACGCGTTTTCTGCATTGTTCCATAACTTTGCAGGGAAGCTTCAGAACATGAAATTTTCACCTCCCACTATATCAGAAAGGGTCTTTCTCGTAGTTGCACATCAAATCTAAGCTGTCTGAAGTGTTTTTCCAAAGTTATCAACATTTTTATGTTTGGCGTTCCAGAATCGGCCTTATCTCAGGCTGAAAACGCGTTTTCTGCATTATGCCATAACTTTGCAGGGAAGCTTCAGAACACAAAATTTTCACCTCCCACTATAGGAGAATGGGACTCTCTAGTCGTTGCACATCAAATCTAAGCTGTCTGAAGTGTTTTTCCAAAGTTATCACCATTTTTATGTTTGGCCTTCCGGAATCGACCTTATCTCAGGCTGAAAACGCGTTTTACGCATTGTGCCATAACTTTGCATAAAGCTTCAGAACATGAAATTTTCACCTCCCACAATAGCAGAAAGAGACTTTCTAGTAGTTGCAGATCAAATCTAAGCTGTCTGAAATGTTTTTCCAAAGTTATCAACATTTTTATGGTTGGCGTTCCGGAACCCACCTTATCTCAGGCTGAAAACGCGTTTTCTGCATTGTGCCATAACTTTGCTGGGAAGCTTCAGAACATGAAATTTTCACCTCCCACGAGAGCAGAAATGGTCTTTCTAGCAGTTGCACATCAAATCTAAGCTGTCTGAAGTGTTTTTCCTAAGTTATCAACATTTTTATGTTTGGCGTTTCTGAACCCATGTTATCTCAGACTGAAAACGCGTTTTCTGCATTGTGCCATAACTATGCAGGGAAGCTTAAGAACATGAAATTTTCTCATCCCACTATAGCAGAAGGGGTCTTTCTAGTAGTTGCACATCAAATCTATACCGTCTGAAGTGTTTTTCCAAAGTTATCATCATTTTTATGTTTGGCGTTCCGGAACCAACCTTATCTCAGGCTGAAAACGGGTTTTCTGCATTGTGCCAAAACTTTGCAGGGAAGCTTCAGAACATGAAATTTTAACCTCCCACTGTAGCAGAAATGGTCTTTCTAGTAATTGCATATCAAATCTAAGCTGTCTGAAGTGTTTTTCCAAAGTTATCAAGACTTTTATGTTTGGCGTTCCGGAACCCACCTTATCTCAGGCTGAAAACGTGTTTTCTGCATTGTGCCATAACTTTGCAGGGAAGCTTCAGAACATGGACTTTTCACTTCCCAGTATATCAGAATGGATCTTTCTAGTAGTTGCACATCAAATCTCAGCTGTCTGAAGTGTTTTTCCTAAGTTATCTACATTTTTATGTTTGCCGTTCCGGAATCGACCTTATCTCAGGCTGAAAACGTGTTTTACACATTGTGCCATAACTTTGCATAAAGCTTCAGAACATGAAATTTTCACCTCCCACTACAGGAGAAAGGGTCTTTCTAGTCGTTGTACATCAAACCTAAGCTGTCTGAAGTGTTTTTCCAAAGTTATCAACATTTTTATGTTTGGCGTTCCGGAATCAACCTTATCCTAGGCTGAAAACGCGTTTTACGCATTGTGCCATAACTATGTAGGGAAGCTTTAGAACATGAAATTTTCACCTCCCACTATAGCAGAAACGTTCTTTCTAGTAGTTGCACATCAAATCTAAGCTCTCTGAAGTGTTTTTCATAAGTTATCAACATTTTTATGTTTGGCGTTCCGGAATCGACCTTATCTCAGGCTGAAAACGTGTTTTACGCATTGTGCCATAACTTTGCATAAAACTTCAGAACATGTAAATTTCACCCCCCATTATAGCAGAAACGTTATTTCTCGTAGTTGCACATCAAATCTAAGCTGTCTGAATTGTTTTATCAAAGTTATCACCATTTTTAAGTTTGGCGTTCCGTAATTGACCTTATCTCAGGCTGAAAACGCATTTTTCGCATTGTCCCATAACTTTGCAGGGAAGCTTCAGAACATGAAATTATTACCTCCCACTATATCAGAAAGGGTCTTTATCGTAGTTGGACATCAAATTTAAGCTCTCTGAAGTGTTTTGTCAAAGTTATCAACATTTTTATGTTTGGCATTCCGGAATCGACCTTATCTCAGGCTGAAATCGTGTTTTACGCATTGTGCCATAACTTTGCAGGGAACCTTGAGAACATGAGAATTTCACCTCCCACTATAGCAGAAAGGGTCTTTCTAGTAGTTGCACATCAAATCTAAGCTGTCTGCAGTGTTTTTCCAAAGTTATCAACATTTTTTTTTTTTGCGGTTCCGGAACCCACCTTATCTCAGGTTGAAAACGCGTTTTCTGCTTTGTGCCATAACTTTGCAGGGAAGCTTCAGAACATGAAATTTTCACCTCCCACTATATCAGAAAGGGTCTTTCTAGTAGTTGCACATCAAATTTAAGCTGTCTGAATTGTTTTTCCAAAGTTATCACCATTTTTATGTTTGGCGTTCCGTAATTGACCTTATCTCAGGCTGAAAACGCGTTTTCTGGATTGTGCCATAAGTTTGCAGGGAAGCTTCAGAACATGAAATTTTCACCTCCCACTATATCAGAAAGGGTCTTTCTCGTAGTAGCACATCAAATCTAAGCTGTCTGAATTGATTTTCCAAAGTTATCAACATTTTTATGTTTGGCGTTCTCGAACTCACATTATCTCAGGCTGAAAACGCGTTTTTTGCATTGTGCCACAACTTTGCAGGGAAGCTTTAGAACATGAAATTTTCACCTCCCACTATAGCAGAAAGGGTCTTTCTAGTAGTACCACATCAAATCTAAGCTGTCTGAAGTGTTTTTCCTAAGTTATCAACATTTTTATGTTTGGCGTTCCAGAACCCACCTTATCTCAGGCTGAAAACGCGTTTTACGCATTTTACAATAACTTTGCAGGGAAGCTTCAGAACATGAAAATTTCACCACCCACTATAGCAGAAAGGGTCTTTCTAGTAGTTCCACATTAAATCTAAGCTGTCTGAAGTGTTTTTCCTAAGTTATCAACATTTTTATGTTTGGCGTTCCGGAATCGACCTTATCTCAGGATGAAAACGCGTTTTACGCATTTTGCCATAACTTTGCGGGGAAGCTTCAGAACATGAAAATTTCACCACCCACTATAGCAGAAACGGTCTTTCTCGTAGTTGCACATCAAATCTAAGCTGTCTGAATTGTTTTTCCAAAGTTATCACCATTTTTATGTTTGGCGTTCCGTAATTGACCTTATACCAGGCTGAAAACGCATTTTTCGCATTGTCCCATAACTTTGTAGGGAAGCTTCAGAACATGAAATTATTACCTCCGACTATATCAGAAAGGGTCTTTCTCGTAGTTGCACATCAATTCTAAGCTCTCTGAAGTGTTATGTCAAAGTTATCAACATTTTTATGTTTGGCGTTCCGGAATCGACCTTTTCTCAGGCTGAAAACGCGTTTTCTGCATTGTTCCATAACTTTGCAGGGAAGCTTCAGAACATGAAATTTTCACTTCCCACGATAGCAGAAAGGGTCTTTCTAGTAGATGCACATCAAATCTAAGCTGTCTGAAGTGTTTTGTTAAAGTTATCAACATTTTTATGTTTGGCGTTCCGGAATCGACCTTATCTCAGACTGAAAACGCGTTTTCTGCATTGTGCCATAACTTTGCAGGGAAGCTTCAGAACATGACAATTTCACCCCCCACTATAGCAGAAAGGGTCTTTCTCGTAGTTGCACATCAAATCTAACCTGCCTTAAGTGTTTTTCCAAAGTCATCAACATTTTTATGTTTGGCGTTCCGGAATCGACCTAATCTCAGTTTGAAATCGCGTTTTCTGCATTGTGCAATAACTTTGCAGGGAAGCTTCAGAACATGAAACTTGCACCTCCCACTATAGCAGAAAGGGTCTTTCTAGTAGTTGCACATCAAACTTAAGCTGTCTGAATTGTTTTTCCAAAGTTATCACCATTTTTATGTTTGGCGTTCGAGAATCGGCCTTATCTCAGGCTGAAAACTCGTTTTCTGCATTATGCCATAACTTTGCAGGGAAGCTTCAGAACATGAAATTTTCACCTCCCACTATAAGAGAATGGGACTCTCTAGTCGTTGCACATCAAATCTAAGCTGTCTGAAGTGTTTTTCCAAAGTTATCACCATTTTTATGTTTGGCCTTCCGGAATCGACCTTATCTCAGGCTGAAAACGCGTTTTACGCATTGTGCCATAACTTTGCATAAAGCTTCAGAACATGAAATTTTCACCTCCCACAATAGCAGAAAGAGACTTTCTAGTAGTTGCAGATCAAATCTAAGCTGTCTGAATTGTTTTTCCAAAGTTATCACCATTTTTAAGTTTGGCGTTCCGTAATTGACCTTATCTCAGGCTGAAAACGCATTTTTCGCATTGTCCCATAACTTTGCAGGGAAGCTTCAGAACATGAAATTATTACCTCCCACTATATCAGAAAGGGTCTTTATCGTAGTTGCACATCAAATTTAAGCTCTCTGAAGTGTTTTGTCAAAGTTATCAACATTTTTATGTTTGGCATTCCGGAATCGAACTTATCTCAGGCTGAAATCGTGTTTTACGCATTGTGCCATAGCTTTGCAGGGAACCTTGAGAACATGAGAATTTCACCTCCCACTATAGCAGAAAGGGTCTTTCTAGGAGTTCCACATCAAATCTAAGCTGTCTGAAGTGTTTTTCCTAAGTTATCAACATTTTTATGTTTGGCGTTCCGGAATCGACCTTATCTCAGGCTGAAAACGCGTTTTACTCATTTTGCCATAACTTTGCGGGGAAGCCTCAGAACATGAAAATTTCACAACCCACTATAGTAGAAACGGTCTTTCTCGTAGTTGCACATCAAATGTAAGCTGTCTGAATTGTTTATCCAAAGTTATCACCATTTTTATGTTTGGCGTTCCGTAATTGACCTTATCTCAGGCTGAAAACGCATTTTTCGCATTATCCCATAACTTTGCAGGGAAGCTTCAGAACATGAAATTATTACCTCCCACTATTTCAGAAAGGGTCTTTCTCGTAGTTGCACATCAAATCTAAGCTGTCTGAAGTGTTTTTCCAAAGTTATCAACATTTTTATGTTTGGCGTTCCGGAATCGACCTTATCTCAGGCTTAAAACGCGTTTTACGCATTTTGCCATAACTTTGCAGGGAAGCTACAGAACATGAAAATTTCACCTCCCACTATAGCAGAAAGGGTCTTTCTAGTAGTTGCACATCAAATCTAAGCTGTCTGCAGTGTTTTTCCAAAGTTATCAACATTTTTTTTTTTGCGGTTCCGGAACCCACCTTATCTCAGGCTGAAAACGTGTTTTCTGCTTTGTGCCATAACTTTGCAGGGAAGCTTCAGAACATGAAATTTTCACCTCCCACTATATCAGAAAGGGTCTTTCTAGTAGTTGCACATCAAATTTAAGCTGTCTGAATTGTTTTTCCAAAGTTATCACCATTTTTATGTTTGGCGTTCCGTAATTGACCTTATCTCAGGCTGAAAACGCGTTTTCTGGATTGTGCCATAACTTTGCAGGGAAGCTTCAGAACATGAAATTTTCACCTCCCACTATATCAGAAACGTTCTTTCTAGTAGTTGCACATCAAATCTAAGCTGTCTGAAGTGTTTTTCCAAAGTTATCAACATTTTTATGTTTGCCGTTCCGGAATCGACCATATCTCAGGCTGAAAACGTGTTTTACGCATTGTGCCAAAACTTTGCAGGGAAGCTTCAGAACATGAAATTTTCACAGCCCACTATAGCAGAAAGGTTCTTTCTAGTAGTTGCACATTAAATCTAAGCTGTTTGAAGTGTTTTTCCAAAGTTATCAACATTTTTATGTTTGGCGTTCTGGAACTCACATTATCTCAGGCTGAAAACGCGTTTTTTGCATTGTGCCACAACTTTGCAGGGAAGCTTTAGAACATGAAATTTTCACCTCCCACGAGAGCAGAAATGGTCTTTCTAGCAGTTGCACATCAAATCTAAGCTGTCTGCAGTGTTTTTCCAAAGTTATCACCATTTTTATGTTTGGCGTTCCGGAATCGACCTTATCTCAGACTGAAAACGCGTTTTCTGCATTGTGCCATAACTTTGCAGGGAAGCTTCAGAACATGACAATTTTACCCACCACTATAGCAGAAACGGTCTTTCTCGTAGTTGCACATCAAATGTAAGCTGTCTGAATTGTTTATCCAAAGTTATCACCATTTTTATGTTTGGCGTTCCGTAATTGACCTTATCTCAGGCTGAAAACGCATTTTTCGCATTGTCCCATAACTTTGCAGGGAAGCTTCAGAACATGAAATTATTACCTCCCACTATTTCAAAAAGGGTCTTTCTCGTAGTTGCACATCAAATCTAAGCTGTCTGAAGTGTTTTTCCAAAGTTATCAACATTTTTATGTTTGGCGTTCCGGAATCGACCTTATCTCAGGCTTAAAACGCGTTTTACGCATTTTGCCATAACTTTGCAGGGAAGCTACAGAACATGAAAATTTCACCTCCCACTATAGCAGAAAGGGTCTTTCTAGTAGTTGCACATCAAATCTAACCTGTCTGCAGTGTTTTTCCAAAGTTATCAACATTTTTTTTTTTGCGGTTCCGGAACCCACCTTATCTCAGGCTGAAAACGCGTTTTCTGCTTTGTGCCATAACTTTGCAGAGAAGCTTCAGAACATGAAATTTTCACCTCCCACTATATCAGAAAGGGTCTTTCTAGTAGTTGCACATCAAATTTAAGCTGTCTGAATTGTTTTTCCAAAGTTATCACCATTTTTATGTTTGGCGTTCCGTAATTGACCTTATCTCAGGCTGAAAACGCGTTTTCTGGATTGTGCCATAACTTTGCAGGGAAGCTTCAGAACATGAAATTTTCACCTCCCATTATATCAGAAACGTTCTTTCTAGTAGTTGCACATCAAATCTAAGCTGTCTGAAGTGTTTTTCCAAAGTTATCAACATTTTTATGTTTGCCGTTCCGGAATCGACCATATCTCAGGCTGAAAACGTGTTTTACGCATTGTGCCAAAACTTTGCAGGGAAGCTTCAGAACATGAAATTTACACAGCCCACTATAGCAGAAAGGTTCTTTCTAGTAGTTGCACATTAAATCTAAGCTGTTTGAAGTGTTTTTCCAAAGTTATCAACATTTTTATGTTTGGCGTTCTGGAACTCACATTATCTCAGGCTGAAAACGCGTTTTTTGCATTGTGCCACAACTTTGCAGGGAAGCTTTAGAACATGAAATTTTCACCTCCCACGAGAGCAGAAATGGTCTTTCTAGCAGTTGCACATCAAATCTAAGCTGTCTGAAGTGTTTTTCCAAAGTTATCACCATTTTTATGTTTGGCGTTCCGGAACCCACCTTATCTCAGGCAGAAAACGTTTTTTCTGCATTGTGCATTAACTTTGCAGCGAAGCTTCAGAACATGAAATTTTCACGTCCCACTATAGCAGAAAGGGTCTTTCTAGTAGTTGCACATCAAATCTAAGCTGTCTGAAGTGTTTTTCCTAAGTTATCAACATTTTTATGTTTGGCGTTCCGGAACCCACCTTATCTCAGGCTGAAAACGCGTTTTACGCATTTTACAATAACTTTGCAGGGAAGCTTCAGAACATGAAAATTTCACCACCCACTATAGCAGAAAGGGTCTTTCTAGTAGTTCCACATCAAATCTAAACTGTCTGAAGTGTTTTTCCTAAGTTATCAACATTTTTATGTTTGGCGTTCCGGAATCGACCTTATCTCAGGATGAAAACGCGTTTTACGCATTTTGCCATAACTTTGCGGGGAAGCTTCAGAACATGAAAATTTCACCACCCACTATAGCAGAAACGGTCTTTCTCGTAGTTGCACATCAAATCTAAGCTGTCTGAATTGTTTTTCCAAAGTTATCACCATTTTTATGTTTGGCGTTCCGGAATCGACCTTTTCTCAGGCTGAAAACGCGTTTTCTGCATTGTTCCATAACTTTGCAGGGAAGCTTCAGAACATGAAATTTTCACTTCCCACGATAGCAGAAAGGGTCTTTCTAGTAGATGCACATCAAATCTAAGCTGTCTGAAGTGTTTTGTTAAAGTTATCAACATTTTTATGTTTGGCGTTCCGGAATCGACCTTATCTCAGACTGAAAACGCGTTTTCTGCATTGTGCCATAACTTTGCAGGGAAGCTTCAGAACATGACAATTTCACCCCCCACTATAGCAGAAAGGGTCTTTCTCGTAGTTGCACATCAAATCTAACCTGCCTTAAGTGTTTTTCCAAAGTTATCAACATTTTTATGTTTGGCGTTCCGGAATCGACCTAATCTCAGTTTGGAATCGCGTTTTCTGCATTGTGCAATAACTTTGCAGGGAAGCTTCAGAACATGAAACTTGCACCTCCCACTATAGCAGAAAGGGTCTTTCTAGTAGTTGCACATCAAACTTAAGCTGTCTGAATTGTTTTTCCAAAGTTATCACCATTTTTATGTTTGGCGTTCGAGAATCGGCCTTATCTCAGGCTGAAAACTCGTTTTCTGCATTATGCCATAACTTTGCAGGGAAGCTTCAGAACATGAAATTTTCACCTCCCACTATAAGAGAATGGGACTCTCTAGTCGTTGCACATCAAATCTAAGCTGTCTGAAGTGTTTTTCCAAAGTTATCACCATTTTTATGTTTGGCCTTCCGGAATCGACCTTATCTCAGGCTGAAAACGCGTCTTACGCATTGTGCCATAACTTTGCATAAAGCTTCAGAACATGAAATTTTCACCTCCCACAATAGCAGAAAGAGACTTTCTAGTAGTTGCAGATCAAATCTAAGCTGTCTGAATTGTTTTTCCAAAGTTATCACCATTTTTAAGTTTGGCGTTCCGTAATTGACCTTATCTCAGGCTGAAAACGCATTTTTCGCATTGTCCCATAACTTTGCAGGGAAGCTTCAGAACATGAAATTATTACCTCCCACTATATCAGAAAGGGTCTTTATCGTAGTTGCACATCAAATTTAAGCTCTCTGAAGTGTTTTGTCAAAGTTATCAACATTTTTATGTTTGGCATTCCGGAATCGACCTTATCTCAGGCTGAAATCGTGTTTTACGCATTGTGCCATAGCTTTGCAGGGAACCTTGAGAACATGAGAATTTCACCTCCCACTATAGCAGAAAGGGTCTTTCTAGGAGTTCCACATCAAATCTAAGCTGTCTGAAGTGTTTTTCCTAAGTTATCAACATTTTTATGTTTGGCGTTCCGGAATCGACCTTATCTCAGGCTGAAAACGCGTTTTACTCATTTTGCCATAACTTTGCGGGGAAGCCTCAGAACATGAAAATTTCACAACCCACTATAGCAGAAACGGTCTTTCTCGTAGTTGCACATCAAATGTAAGCTGTCTGAATTGTTTATCCAATATTATCACCATTTTTATGTTTGGCGTTCCGTAATTGACCTTATCTCAGGCTGAAAACGCATTTTTCGCATTGTCCCATAACTTTGCAGGGAAGCTTCAGAACATGAAATTATTACCTCCCACTATTTCAGAAAGGGTCTTTCTCGTAGTTGCACATCAAATCTAAGCTGTCTGAAGTGTTTTTCCAAAGTTATCAACATTTTTATGTTTGGCGTTCCGGAATCGACCTTATCTCAGGCTTAAAACGCGTTTTACGCATTTTGCCATAACTTTGCAGGGAAGCTACAGAACATGAAAATTTCACCTCCCACTATAGCAGAAAGGGTCTTTCTAGTAGTTGCACATCAAATTTAAGCTGTCTGAATTGTTTTTCCAAAGTTATCACCATTTTTATGTTTGGCGTTCCGTAATTGACCTTATCTCAGGCTGAAAACGCGTTTTCTGGATTGTGCCATAACTTTGCAGGGAAGCTTCAGAACATGAAATTTTCACCTCCCACTATATCAGAAAGGGTCTTTCTAGTAGTTGCACATCAAATTTAAGCTGTCTGAAGTGTTTTTCCAAAGTTATCAACATTTTTATGTTTGCCGTTCCGGAATCGACCATATATCAGGCTGAAAACGTGTTTTACGCATTGTGCCAAAACTTTGCAGGGAAGCTTCAGAACATGAAATTTTCACAGCCCACTATAGCAGAAAGGTTCTTTCTAGTAGTTGCACATTAAATCTAAGCTGTTTGAAGTGTTTTTCCAAAGTTATCAACATTTTTATGTTTGGCGTTCTGGAACTCACATTATCTCAGGCTGAAAACGCGTTTTTTGCATTGTGCCACAACTTTGCAGGGAAGCTTTAGAACATGAAATTTTCACCTCCCACGAGAGCAGAAATGGTCTTTCTAGCAGTTGCACATCAAATCTAAGCTGTCTGAAGTGTTTTTCCAAAGTTATCACCATTTTTATGTTTGGCGTTCCGGAACCCACCTTATCTCAGGTAGAAAACGTTTTTTCTGCATTGTGCATTAACTTTGCAGCGAAGCTTCAGAACATGAAATTTTCACGTCCCACTATAGCAGAAAGGGTCTTTCTAGTAGTTGCACATCAAATCTAAGCTGTCTGCAGTGTTTTTCCAAAGTCATCAACATTTTTTTTTTTGTGGTTCCGGAACCCACCTTATCTCAGGCTGAAAACGCGTTTTCTGCTTTGTGCCAAAACTTTGCAGGGAAGCTTCAGAACATGAAATTTTCACAGCCCACTATAGCAGAAAGGGTCTTTCTAGTAGTTGCACATCAAATCTAAGCTGTCTGAAGTGTTTTTCCAAAGTTATCAACATTTTTATGTTTGGCGTTCTCGAACTCACATTATCTCAGGCTGAAAACGCGTTTTTTGCATTGTGCCACAACTTTGCAGGGAAGCTTTAGAACATTAAATTTTCACCTCCCACTATAGCAGAAAGGGTCTTTCTAGTAGTACCACATCAAATCTAAGCTGTCTGAAGTGTTTTTCCTAAGTTATCAACATTTTTATGTTTGGCGTTCCGGAACCCACCTTATCTCAGGCTGAAAACGCGTTTTACGCATTTTACAATAACTTTGCAGGGAAGCTTCAGAACATGAAAATTTCACCACCCACTATAGCAGAAAGGGTCTTTCTAGTAGTTCCACATCAAATCTAAGCTGTCTGAAGTGTTTTTCCTAAGTTATCAACATTTTTATGTTTGGCGTTCCGGAATCGACCTTATCTCAGGATGAAAACGCGTTTTACACATTTTGCCATAACTTTGCGGGGAAGCTTCAGAACATGAAAATTTCACCACCCACTATAGCAGAAACGGTCTTTCTCGTAGTTGCACATCAAATCTAAGCTGTCTGAATTGTTTTTCCAAAGTTATCACCATTTTTATGTTTGGCGTTCCGTAATTGACCTTATACCAGGCTGAAAACGCATTTTTCGCATTGTCCCATAACTTTGTAGGGAAGCTTCAGAACATGAAATTATTACCTCCGACAATATCAGAAAGGGTCTTTCTCGTAGTTGCACATCAATTCTAAGCTCTCTGAAGTGTTATGTCAAAGTTATCAACATTTTTATGTTTGGCGTTCCGGAATCGACCTAATCTCAGTTTGAAAACGGGTTTTACGCATTTTGCCATAACTTTGCAGGGAAGCTTCAGAACATGAAAATTTCACCACCCACTATAGCAGAAACGGTCTTTCTCGTAGTTGCACATCAAATCTAAGCTGTCTGAATTGTTTTTCCAAAGTTATCAACATTTTTATGTTTGGCGTTCCGGAATCGACCTTATCTCAGACTGAAAACGCGTTTTCTGCATTGTGCCATAACTTTGCAGGGAAGCTTCAGAACATGACAATTTTACCCCCCACTATAGCAGAAAGGGTCTTTCTCGTAGTTGCACATCAAATCTAACCTGCCTTAAGTGTTTTTCCAAAGTTATCAACATTTTAATGTTTGGCGTTCCGGAATCGACCTAATCTCAGTTTGAAATCGCGTTTTCTGCATTGTGCAATAACTTTGCAGGGAAGCTTCAGAACATGAAACTTGCACCTCCCACTATAGCAGAAAGGGTCTTTCTAGTAGTTGCACATCAAACTTAAGCTGTCTGAATTGTTTTTCCAAAGTTATCACCATTTTTATGTTTGGCGTTCGAGAATCGGCCTTATCTCAGGCTGAAAACTCGTTTTCTGCATTATGCCATAACTTTGCAGGGAAGCTTCAGAACATGAAATTTTCACCTCCCACTATAAGAGAATGGGACTCTCTAGTCGTTGCACATCAAATCTAAGCTGTCTGAGTGTTTTTCCAAAGTTATCACCATTTTTATGTTTGGCCTTCCGGAATCGACTTTATCTCAGGCTGAAAACGCGTTTTACGCATTGTGCCATAACTTTGCATAAAGCTTCAGAACATGAAATTTTCACCTCCCACAATAGCAGAAAGAGACTTTCTAGTAGTTGCAGATCAAATCTAAGCTGTCTGAATTGTTTTTCCAAAGTTATCACCATTTTTAAGTTTGGCGTTCCGTAATTGACCTTATCTCAGGCTGAAAACGCATTTTTCGCATTGTCCCATAACTTTGCAGGGAAGCTTCAGAACATGAAATTATTACCTCCCACTATATTAGAAAGGGTCTTTATCGTAGTTGCACATCAAATTTAAGCTCTCTGAAGTGTTTTGTCAAAGTTATCAACATTTTTATGTTTGGCATTCCGGAATCGACCTTATCTCAGGCTGAAATCGTGTTTTACGCATTGTGCCATAGCTTTGCAGGGAACCTTGAGAACATGAGAATTTCACCTCCCACTATAGCAGAAAGGGTCTTTCTAGGAGTTCCACATCAAATCTAAGCTGTCTGAAGGGTTTTTCCTAGGTTATCAACATTTTTATGTTTGGCGTTCCGGAATCGACCTTATCTCAGGCTGAAAACGCGTTTTACTCATTTTGCCATAACTTTGCGGGGAAGCTACAGAACATGAAAATTTCACCTCCCACTATATCAGAAAGGGTCTTTCTAGTAGTTGCACATCAAATTTAAGCTGTCTGAATTGTTTTTCCAAAGTTATCACCATTTTTATGTTTGGCGTTCCGTAATTGACCTCATCTCAGGCTGAAAACGCGTTTTCTGGATTGTGCCATAACTTTGCAGGGAAGCTTCAGAACATGAAATTTTCACCTCCCACTATATCAGAAACGTTCTTTCTAGTAGTTGCACATCAAATCTAAGCTGTCTGAAGTGTTTTTCCAAAGTTATCAACATTTTTATGTTTGCCGTTCCGGAATCGACCATATCTCAGGCTGAAAACGTGTTTTACGCATTGTGCCAAAACTTTGCAGGGAAGCTTCAGAACATGAAATTTTCACAGCCCACTATAGCAGAAAGGTTCTTTCTAGTAGTTGCACATTAAATCTAAGCTGTTTGAAGTGTTTTTCCAAAGTTATCAACATTTTTATGTTTGGCGTTCTGGAACTCACATTATCTCAGGCTGAAAACGCGTTTTTTGCATTGTGCCACAACTTTGCAGGGAAGCTTTAGAACATGAAATTTTCACCTCCCACGAGAGCAGAAATGGTCTTTCTAGCAGTTGCACATCAAATCTAAGCTGTCTGAAGTGTTTTTCCAAAGTTATCACCATTTTTATGTTTGGCGTTCCGGAACCCACCTTATCTCAGGCAGAAAACGTTTTTTCTGCATTGTGCATTAACTTTGCAGCGAAGCTTCAGAACATGAAATTTTCACGTCCCACTATAGCAGAAAGGGTCTTTCTAGTAGTTGCACATCAAATCTAAGCTGTCTGAAGTGTTTTTCCTAAGTTATCAACATTTTTATGTTTGGCGTTCCGGAACCCACCTTATCTCAGGCTGAAAACGCGTTTCACGCATTTTGCCATAACTTTGCGGGGAAGCTTCAGAACATGAAAATTTCACCACCCACTATAGCAGAAACGGTCTTTCTCGTAGTTGCACATCAAATCTAAGCTGTCTGAATTGTTTTTCCAAAGTTATCAACATTTTTATGTTTGGCGTTCCGTAAATGACCTTATCTCAGGCTGAAAACGCATTTTTCGCATTGTCCCATAACTTTGCAGGGAAGCTTCAGAACATGAAAATTTCACCTCCCACTATAGCAGAAACGGTCTTTCTCGTAGTTGCACATCAAATCTAAGCTGTCTGAAGTGTTTTTCCAAAGTTATCAACTTTTTTATGTTTGGCGTTCCGGAATCGACCTTATCTCAGGCTGAAAACGCGTTTTTCGCATTGTCCCATAACTTTGCAGGGGAGCTTCTGAACATGAAATTTTTACCTCCCACTATTGCAGAAAGGGTCTTTCTCGTAGTTGCACATCAAATCTAAGCTCTCTGAATTGTTTTGTCAAAGTTATCAACATTTTTATGTTAGGCGTTCCGGAATCGACCTTATCTCAGGCTGAAATCGCGTATTACGCATTGTGCCATAACTTTGCAGGGAACCTTCAGAACATGAAAATTTCACCACCCGCTGTAGCAGAAAGGGTCTTTCTAGTAGTTGCAAATCAAATCTAAGCTGTCTGAAGTGTTTTTCTAAAGTTTGCAACATTTTTATGTTTGGCGTTCCGGAATCGACCTTATCTCAGGCTGAAAACGCGTTTTACGCATTTTGCCATAACTTGGCAGGGAAGCTTCAGAACATGAAAATTTGACCTCCCACTCAAGCAGAAGGGGTCTTTCTAGTAGTTGCACATCAAATCTAAGCTGTCTGCAGTGTTTTTCCAAAGTTATCAACATTTTTTTTTTTTTGCCGTTCCGGAACCCACCTTATCTCAGGCTGAAAACGCATTTTCTACTTTGTGCCATAACTTTGCAGGGAAGCTTCAGAACATGACAATTTCACCCCTCACTATAGCAGGAAGGGTCTTTCTCGTAGTTGCACATCAAATCTAACCTGCCTTAAGTGTTTTTCCAAAGTTATCAACATTTTTATGTTTGGCGTTCCGGAATCGACCTTATCTCAGGATCAAAACGCGTTTTACGCATTTTGCCATAACTTTGCGGGGAAGCTTCAGAACATGAAAATTTCACCACCCACTATAGCAGAAACGGTCTTTCTCGTAGTTGCACATCAAATCTAAGCTGTCTGAATTGTTTTTCCAAAGTTATCACCATTTTTATGTTTGGCGTTCCGTTATTGACCTTATCTCAGGCTGAAAACGCATTTTTCGCATTGTCCCATAACTTTGTAGGGAAGCTTCAGAACATGAAATTATTACCTCCGACTATATCAGAAAGGGTCTTTCTCGTAGTTGCACATCAATTCTAAGCTCTCTGAAGTGTTATGTCAAAGTTATCAACATTTTTATGTTTGGCGTTCCGGAATCGACCTAATCTCAGTTTGAAAACGGGTTTTAGGCATTTTGCCATAACTTTGCAGGGAAGCTTCAGAACATGAAAATTTCACCACCCACTATAGCAGAAACGGTCTTTCTCGTAGTTGCACATCAAATCTAAGCTGTCTGAAGTGTTTTTCCAAAGTTATCACCATTTTTATGTTTGGCGTTCCGGAACCCCCCTAATCTCAGGCTGAAAACGCGTTTTCTGCATTGTGCCATAACTTTGCAGGGAAGCTTCAGAACATGAAATTTTAACCTCCCACTGTAGCAGAAAGGGTCTTTCTAGTAGTTGCACATCAAATCTAAGATGTCTGAAGTGTTTTTCGAAAGTTATCAACATTTTTATGTGTGGCGTTCCGGAATCTACCTTATCTCAGGATGAAAATGCATTTTCTGCATTGTCCCATAACTTTCCAGGGAAGCTTCAGAACATGAAATTTTGACCTCCCACTATAGCAGAAAGGGTCTTTCTAGTAGTTGCACGTCAAATCTCAGCTGTCTGAAGTGTTTTTCGAACGTTATCAACATTTTTATGTTTGGCGTTCCAGAATCGACCTTATCTCAGGCTGAAAACGCATTGTCTGCATTGTGACATAACTTTGCATGGAAGCTTCCGAACATGAAATTTTAACCTCCCACTATAGCAGAATGGGTCTTTCTAGTAGTTGCACATCAAATCTAAGCTGTCTGAAGTGTTTTTCCAAAGTTATCAACATTTTTATGTTTGGCGTTCCGGAATCGACATTATCTCAGTCTGAAAACGCATTTTCTGCATTGTGCCATAACTTTGCAAGGAAGCTTCAGAACATGAAATTTTTTCCTCCCACTATAGCAGAAAGGGTCTTTCTAGTAGTTGCACATCAAATCTAAGCTGTCTGATGTGTTTTTCCAAAGTTATCAACATTTTTATGTATGGCGTTCCGGAATCGACCTTATCTCAGGCTGAAAACGCGTTTTCTGCATTGTGCCATAACTTCTCAGGGAAGCTTCACAACATGAAATGTTCACCTCCCACTGTAGCAGAAAGGGTCTTTCTAGTAGTTGCACATCAAATCTAAGCTGTCTGAAGTGTTGTTCCAAAGTTATCAACATTTTTACGTTTGGCGTTTCGGAAACCACCTTGTCTCAGTCTGAAAACGCGTTTTACGCATTGTGCCATAAGTTTGCAGGGAAGCTTCAGAACATGAAATTTTCACCTCCCACTACAGCAGAAAGGGTCTTTCTAGTAGTTGCACATCAAATGTAAGCTGTCTGAAGTGTTTTTCCAAAGTTATCAACGTTTTTATGTTTGGCGTTCCGGAATCGACCTTATCTCAGGCTGAAAACGCGTTTCACGCATTGTGCCATAACTTTGCAGGGAAGGTTCAGAAAATGAAATTTTCACCCCCCACTATAGCAGAAAGGGTCTTTCTAGTAGTTGCACATCAAACTTAAGCTGTCTGAATTGTTTTTCCAAAGTTATCACCATTTTTATGTTTGGCGTTCGAGAATCGGCCTTATCTCAGGCTGAAAACGCATTTTTCGCATTGTCCCATAACTTTGCAGGGAAGCTTCTGAACATGAAATTATTACCTCCCACTATATCAGAAAGGGTCTTTATCGTAGTTGCACATCAACTTTAAGCTCTCTGAAGTGTTTTGTCAAAGTTATCAACATTTTTATGTTTGGCATTCCGGAATCGACCTTATCTCAGGTTGAAATCGTGTTTTACGCATTGTGCCATAGCTTTGCAGGGAACCTTGAGAACATGAGAATTACACCTCCCACTATAGCAGAAAGGGTCTTTCTAGTAGTTCCACATCAAATCTAAGCTGTCTGAAGTGTTTTTCCTAAGTTATCAACATTTTTATGTTTGGCGTTCCGGAATCGACCTTATCTCAGGCTGAAAACGCGTTTTACTCATTTTGCCATAACTTTGCGGGGAAGCTTCAGAACATGAAAATTTCACAACCCACTATAGCAGAAACGGTCTTTCTCGTAGTTGCACATCAAATGTAAGCTGTCTGAATTGTTTATCCAAAGTTATCACCATTTTTATGTTTGGCGTTCCGTAATTGACCTTATCTCAGGCTGAAAACGCATTTTTCGCATTGTCCCATAACTTTGCAGGGAAGCTTCAGAACATGAAATTATTACCTCCCACTATTTCAGAAAGGGTCTTTCTCGTAGTTGCACATCAAATCTAAGCTGTCTGAAGTGTTTTTCCAAAGTTATCAACATTTTTATGTTTGGCGTTCCGGAATCGACCTTATCTCAGGCTTAAAACGCGTTTTACGCATTTTGCCATAACTTTGCAGGGAAGCTACAGAACATGAAAATTTCACCTCCCACTATAGCAGAAAGGGTCTTTCTAGTAGTTGCACATCAAATCTAAGCTGTCTGCAGTGTTTTTCCAAAGTTATCAACATTTTTTTTTTTGCGGTTCCGGAACCCACCTTATCTCAGGCTGAAAACGCGTTTTCTGCTTTGTGCCATAACTTTGCAGGGAAGCTTCAGAACATGAAATTTTCACCTCCCACTATATCAGAAAGGGTCTTTCTAGTAGTTGCGCATCAAATTTAAGCTGTCTGAATTGTTTTTCCAAAGTTATCACCATTTTTATGTTTGGCGTTCCGTAATTGACCTTATCTCAGGCTGAAAACGCGTTTTCTGGATTGTGCCATAACTTTGCAGGGAAGCTTCAGAACATGAAATTTTCACCTCCCACTATATCAGAAACGTTCTTTCTAGTAGTTGCACATCAAATCTAAGCTGTCTGAAGTGTTTTTCCAAAGTTATCAACATTTTTATGTTTGCCGTTCCGGAATCGACCATATCTCAGGCTGAAAACGTGTTTTACGCATTGTGCCAAAACTTTGCAGGGAAGCTTCAGAACATGAAATTTTCACAGCCCACTATAGCAGAAAGGTTCTTTCTAGTAGTTGCACATTAAATCTAAGCTGTCTGAAGTGTTTTTCCAAAGTTATCAACATTTTTATGTTTGGCGTTCTGGAACTCACATTATCTCAGGCTGAAAACGCGTTTTTTGCATTGTGCCACAACTTTGCAGGGAAGCTTTAGAACATGAAATTTTCACCTCCCACGAGAGCAGAAATGGTCTTTCTAGCAGTTGCACATCAAATCTAAGCTGTCTGAAGTGTTTTTCCAAAGTTATCAACATTTTTATGTTTGGCGTTCCGGAACACACCTTATCTCAGGCTGAAAACGCGTTTTACGCATTTTACAATAACTTTGCAGGGAAGCTTCAGAACATGAAAATTTCACCACCCACTATAGCAGAAAGGGTCTTTCTAGTAGTTCCACATAAAATCTAAGCTGTCTGAAGTGTTTTTCCCAAGTTATCAACATTTTTATGTTTGGCGTTCCGGAATCGACCTTATCTCAGGCTGAAAACGCGTTTCACGCATTTTGCCATAACTTTGCGGGGAAGCTTCAGAACATGAAAATTTCACCACCCACTATAGCAGAAACGGTCTTTCTCGTAGTTGCACATCAAATCTAAGCTGTCTGAATTGTTTTTCCAAAGTTATCAACATTTTTATGTTTGGCGTTCCGTAAATGACCTTATCTCAGGCTGAAAACGCATTTTTCGCATTGTCCCATAACTTTGCAGGGAAGATTCAGAACATGAAATTATTACCTCCGACTATATCAGAAAGGGTCTTTCTCGTAGTTGCACATCAATTCTAAGCTCGCTGAAGTGTTATGTCAAAGTTATCAACATTTTTATGTTTGGCATTCCGGAATCGACCTTATCTCAGGCTTAAAACGCGTTTTACGCATTTTGCCATAACTTTGCAGGGAAGCTTCAGAACATGAAAATTTCACCTCCCACTATAGCAGAAAGGGTCTTTCTAGTAGTTGCACATCAAATCTAAGCTGTCTGAAGTGTTTTTCCAAAGTTATCACCATTTTTATGTTTGGCGTTCCGTAATTGACCTTATCTCAGGCTGAAAACGCGTTTTCTGCATTGTGCCATAACTTTGCAGGGAAGCTTCAGAACATGAAAATTTCACCTCCCACTATAGCAGAAACGGTCTTTCTCGTAGTTGCACATCAAATCTAAGCTGTCTGAAGTGTTTTTCCAAAGTTATCAACTTTTTTATGTTTGGCGTTCCGGAATCGACCTTATCTCAGGCTGAAAACGCGTTTTTCGCATTGTCCCATAACTTTGCAGGGAAGCTTCTGAACATGAAATTTTTACCTCCCACTATTGCAGAAAGGGTCTTTCTCGTAGTTGCACATCAAATCTAAGCTCTCTGAATTGTTTTGTCATAGTTATCAACATTTTTATGTTTGGTGTTCCGGAATCGACCTTATCTCAGGCTGAAATCGCGTATTACGCATTGTGCCATAACTTTGCAGGGAACCTTCAGAACATGAAAATTTCACCACCCGCTGTAGCAGAAAGGGTCTTTCTAGTAGTTGCAAATCAAATCTAAGCTGTCTGAAGTGTTTTTCTAAAGTTTGCAACATTTTTATGTTTGGCGTTCCGGAATCGACCTTATCTCAGGCTGAAAACGCGTTTTACGCATTTTGCCATAACTTGGCAGGGAAGCTTCAGAACATGAAAATTTGACCTCCCACTCAAGCAGAAGGGGTCTTTCTAGTAGTTGCACATCAAATCTAAGCTGTCTGCAGTGTTTTTCCAAAGTTATCAACATTTTTTTTTTTTGCCGTTCCGGAACCCACCTTATCTCAGGCTGAAAACGCATTTTCTTCTTTGTGCCATAACTTTGCAGGAAAGCTTCAGAACATGAAATTTTCACCTCCCACTTTATCAGAAAGGGTCTTTCTAGTAGTTGCACATCAAATCTAAGCTGTCTGAATTGATTTTCCAAAGTTATCACCATTTTTATGTTTGGCGTTCCGCAATTGACCTTATCTGAGGCTGAAAACGCGTTTTCTGCATTGTGCCATAACTTTGCAGGGAAGCTTCAGAACATGAAATTTTCACCTCCCACTATAGCAGAAAGGGTCTTTCTCGTAGTTGCACATCAAATCTAAGCTGTCTGATGTGTTTTTCCAAAGTTATCAACATTTTTATGTTTGGCGTTCCGGAACCCACTTTATCTCAAGCCGGAAACGCATTTTCTGCATTGTGCCATAACTTCTCAGGGAAGCTTCAGAACATGAAATTTTCAAGTCCCACTATAGCAGAAAGGGTCTTTCTAGTAGTTGCACATCAAGTCTAAGCTGTCTGAAGTGTTTTTCGAAATTTATCAACATTTTTATGTTTGGCGTTCCAGAATCGACCTTATCTCAGGCTGAAAACGCCTTTTCTGCATTGTGCAATAACTTCCCAGGGAAGCTTCAGAACATGAAATGTTCACCTCCCACTATAGCAGAAAGGGTCTTTCTAGTAGTTGCAAATCAAATCTAAGCTGTCTGAAGTGTTTTTCGAAAGTTATCAACATTTTTATGTTTGGCGTTCCGGAATCGACCTCATCTCAGGCTGAAAACGCGTTTTACGCATTGTGCCATAACTTTGCAGGGAAGCTTCCGAACATGAAATTTTAACCTCCCACTATAGCAGAAAGGGTCTTTCTAGTAGTTGCACGTCAAATCTAAGCTGTCTGAAGTGTTTTTCGAAAGTTATCAACATTTTTATGTTTGGCGTTCCGGAATCGACCTCATCTCAGGCTGAAAACGTGTTTTCTGCATTGTGCTATAACTTTGCTGGGAAGCTTCAGAACATGAAATTTTCACCTCCCACTATATCGGAAAGGATCTTTCTCGTAGTTGCACATCACATCTTAGCTGTCTGAAGTGTTTTTCCAAAGTTATCAACATTTTTATGTTTGGCGTTCCGGAATCGACCTTATCTCAGGCTGAAAACGCGTTTTATGCATTGTGCCATAACTTTGCAGGGAAGCTTCAGAACATGAAATTTTCAAATCCCACTATTGCAGAAAGGGTCTTTCTAGTAGTTGCACATCAAATCTAAGCTGTCTGAAGTGTTTTTCGAAATTTATCAACATTTTTATGTTTGGCGTTCCGGAATCGACCTCATCTCAGGCTGAAAACGCGTTTTACGCATTGTGCCATAACTTTGCAGGGAAGCTTCCGAACATGAAATTTTAACCTCCCACTATTGCAGAAAGGGTCTTTCTAGTAGTTGCACGTCAAATCTAAGCTGTCTGAAGTGTTTTTCGAAAGTTATCAACATTTTTATGTTTGGCGTTCCGGAATCGACCTCATCTCAGGCTGAAAACGTGTTTTCTGCATTGTGCTATAACTTTGCAGGGAAGCTTCAGAACATGAAATTTTCACCTCCCACTATATCGGAAAGGATCTTTCTCGTAGTTGCACATCACATCTAAGCTGTCTGAAGTGTTTTTCCAAAGTTATCAACATTTTTATGTTTGGCGTTCCGGAATCGACCTCATCTCAGGCTGAAAACGTGTTTTCTGCATTGTGCCATAACTTTGCAGGGAAGCTTCAGAACATGAAATTTTCAAATCCCACTATTGCAGAAAGGGTCTTTCTAGTAGTTGCACATCATATCTAAGCTGTCTGAAGTGTTTTTTCAAAGCTATCAACATTTTTATGTTTGGCGTTCCGGAATCGACCTTATCTAACGCTGAATACGCGTTTTCGGAATTGTGCCATAACTTTTCAGGGAAGCTTCAGAACATGAAATTTTAACCCCCCACTGCAGCAGAAAGGGCCTTTCTAGTAGTTGCACATCAAATCTAAGCTGTCTGAAGTGTTTTTCCAAAGTTATCAACATTTTTATGTTTGGCGTTCCGGACCCCATCTTTTCTCAGGCTGAAAACGGGTTTTCCACATTCTGCCATAACTTTGCAGGGAATCTTCAGAACATGAAATTTTAACCTCCCACAATAGCATAAAGGGTCTTTCTTGTAGTTGCACATCAAATCTAAGCTGTCTGAAATGTTTTTTCCAAAGTTATCAACATTTTTATGTTTGGCGTTCCGGAACCCACCTTATCTCAGGCTGAAAACGCGTTTTCTGCATTGTGCCATAACTTTGCTGCGAAGCTTCAGAACATGAAATTTTAACCACCCACTGTAGCAGAAAGGCTCTTTCTAGTAGTTGCATATCAAATCTAAGCTGTCTGAAGTGTTTTTCCAAAGTTATCAACATTTTTATGTTTGGCGTTCCGGAACCCACCTTATCTCCGGCTGAAAACGCGTTTCACGCATTTTGCAATAACTTTGCGGGGAAGCTTCAGAACATGAAAATTTCACCACCCACTATAGCAGAAACGGTCTTTCTCGTAGTTGCACATCAAATCTAAGCTGTCTGAATTGTTTTTCCAAAGTTATCAACATTTTTATGTTTGGCGTTCCGTAAATGACCTTATCTCAGGCTGAAAACGCATTTTTCGCATTGTCCCATAACTTTGCAGGGAAGCTTCAGAACATGAAAATTTGACCTCCCACTCAAGCAGAAGGGGTCTTTCTAGTAGTTGCACATCAAATCTAAGCTGTCTGCAGTGTTTTTCCAAAGTTATCAACATTTTTTTTTTTTGCCGTTCCGGAACCCACCTTATCTCAGGCTGAAAACGCATTTTCTTCTTTGTGCCATAACTTTGCAGGAAAGCTTCAGAACATGAAATTTTCACCTCCCACTTTATCAGAAAGGGTCTTTCTAGTAGTTGCACATCAAATCTAAGCTGTCTGAAGTGTTTTTCCAAAGTTATCAACATTTTTATGTTTGGCGTTCTCGAACTCACATTATCTCAGGCTGAAAACGCGTTTTTTGCATTGTGCCACAACTTTGCAGGGAAGCTTTAGAACATTAAATTTTCACCTCCCACTATAGCAGAAAGGGTCTTTCTAGTAGTACCACATCAAATCTAAGCTGTCTGAAGTGTTTTTCCTAAGTTATCAACATTTTTATGTTTGGCGTTCCGGAACCCACCTTATCTCAGGCTGAAAACGCGTTTTACGCATTTTACAATAACTTTGCAGGGAAGCTTCAGAACATGAAAATTTCACCACCCACTATAGCAGAAAGGGTCTTTCTAGTAGTTCCACATCAAATCTAAGCTGTCTGAAGTGTTTTTCCTAAGTTATCAACATTTTTATGTTTGGCGTTCCGGAATCGACCTTATCTCAGGATGAAAACGCGTTTTACGCATTTTGCCATAACTTTGCGGGGAAGCTTCAGAACATGAAAATTTCACCACCGACTATAGCAGAAACGGTCTTTCTCGTAGTTGCACATCAAATCTAAGCTGTCTGAATTGTTTTTCCAAAGTTATCACCATTTTTATGTTTGGCGTTCCGTAATTGACCTTATACCAGGCTGAAAACGCATTTTTCGCATTGTCCCATAACTTTGTAGGGAAGCTTCAGAACATGAAATTATTACCTCCGACAATATCAGAAAGGGTCTTTCTCGTAGTTGCACATCAATTCTAAGCTCTCTGAAGTGTTATGTCAAAGTTATCAACATTTTTATGTTTGGCGTTCCGGAATCGACCTAATCTCAGTTTGAAAACGGGTTTTACGCATTTTGCCATAACTTTGCAGGGAAGCTTCAGAACATGAAAATTTCACCACCCACTATAGCAGAAACGGTCTTTCTCGTAGTTGCACATCAAATCTAAGCTGTCTGAAGTGTTTTTCCAAAGTTATCACCATTTTTATGTTTGGCGTTCCGGAATCGACCTTATCTCAGACTGAATACGCGTTTTCTGCATTGTGCCATAACTTTGCAGGGAAGCTTCAGAACATGACAATTTTACCCCCCACTATAGCAGAAAGGGTCTTTCTCGTAGTTGCACATCAAATCTAACCTGCCTTAAGTGTTTTTCCAAAGTTATCAACATTTTTATGTTTGGCGTTCCGGAATCGACCTAATCTCAGTTTGAAATCGCGTTTTCTGCATTGTGCAATAACTTTGCAGGGAAGCTTCAGAACATGAAACTTGCACCTCCCACTATAGCAGAAAGGGTCTTTCTAGTAGTTGCACATCAAACTTAAGCTGTCTGAATTGTTTTTCCAAAGTTATCACCATTTTTATGTTTGGCGTTCGAGAATCGGCCTTATCTCAGGCTGAAAACTCGTTTTCTGCATTATGCCATAACTTTGCAGGGAAGCTTCAGAACATGAAATTTTCACCTCCCACTATAAGAGAATGGGACTCTCTAGTCGTTGCACATCAAATCTAAGCTGTCTGAGTGTTTTTCCAAAGTTATCACCATTTTTATGTTTGGCCTTCCGGAATCGACCTTATCTCAGGCTGAAAACGCGTTTTACGCATTGTGCCATAACTTTGCATAAAGCTTCAGAACATGAAATTTTCACCTCCCACAATAGCAGAAAGAGACTTTCTAGTAGTTGCAGATCAAATCTAAGCTGTCTGAATTGTTTTTCCAAAGTTATCACCATTTTTAAGTTTGGCGTTCCGTAATTGACCTTATCTCAGGCTGAAAACGCATTTTTCGCATTGTCCCATAACTTTGCAGGGAAGCTTCAGAACATGAAATTATTACCTCCCACTATATCAGAAAGGGTCTTTATCGTAGTTGCACATCAAATTTAAGCTCTCTGAAGTGTTTTGTCAAAGTTATCAACATTTTTATGTTTGGCATTCCGGAATCGACCTTATCTCAGGCTGAAATCGTGTTTTACGCATTGTGCCATAGCTTTGCAGGGAACCTTGAGAACATGAGAATTTCACCTCCCACTATAGCAGAAAGGGTCTTTCTAGGAGTTCCACATCAAATCTAAGCTGTCTGAAGTGTTTTTCCTAGGTTATCAACATTTTTATGTTTGGCGTTCCGGAATCGACCTTATCTCAGGCTGAAAACGCGTTTTACTCATTTTGCCATAACTTTGCGGGGAAGCTACAGAACATGAAAATTTCACCTCCCACTATATCAGAAAGGGTCTTTCTAGTAGTTGCACATCAAATTTAAGCTGTCTGAATTGTTTTTCCAAAGTTATCACCATTTTTATGTTTGGCGTTCCGTAATTGACCTTATCTCAGGCTGAAAACGCGTTTTCTGGATTGTGCCATAACTTTGCAGGGAAGCTTCAGAACATGAAATTTTCACCTCCCACTATATCAGAAACGTTCTTTCTAGTAGTTGCACATCAAATCTAAGCTGTCTGAAGTGTTTTTCCAAAGTTATCAACATTTTTATGTTTGCCGTTCCGGAATCGACCATATCTCAGGCTGAAAACGTGTTTTACGCATTGTGCCAAAACTTTGCAGGGAAGCTTCAGAACATGAAATTTTCACAGCCCACTATAGCAGAAAGGTTCTTTCTAGTAGTTGCACATTAAATCTAAGGTGTTTGAAGTGTTTTTCCAAAGTTATCAACATTTTTATGTTTGGCGTTCTGGAACTCACATTATCTCAGGCTGAAAACGCGTTTTTTGCATTGTGCCACAACTTTGCAGGGAAGCTTTAGAACATGAAATTTTCACCTCCCACGAGAGCAGAAATGGTCTTTCTAGCAGTTGCACATCAAATCTAAGCTGTCTGAAGTGTTTTTCCAAAGTTATCACCATTTTTATGTTTGGCGTTCCGGAACCCACCTTATCTCAGGCAGAAAACGTTTTTTCTGCATTGTGCATTAACTTTGCAGCGAAGCTTCAGAACATGAAATTTTCACGTCCCACTATAGCAGAAAGGGTCTTTCTAGTAGTTGCACATCAAATCTAAGCTGTCTGAAGTGTTTTTCCTAAGTTATCAACATTTTTATGTTTGGCGTTCCGGAACCCACCTTATCTCAGGCTGAAAACGCGTTTCACGCATTTTGCCATAACTTTGCGGGGAAGCTTCAGAACATGAAAATTTCACCACCCACTATAGCAGAAACGGTCTTTCTCGTAGTTGCACATCAAATCTAAGCTGTCTGAATTGTTTTTCCAAAGTTATCAACATTTTTATGTTTGGCGTTCCGTAAATGACCTTATCTCAGGCTGAAAACGCATTTTTCGCATTGTCCCATAACTTTGCAGGGAAGCTTCAGAACATGAAAATTTCACCTCCCACTATAGCAGAAACGGTCTATCTCGTAGTTGCACATCAAATCTAAGCTCTCTGAAGTGTTATGTCAAAGTTATCAACATTTTTATGTTTGGCGTTCCGGAATCGACCTAATCTCAGTTTGAAAACGGGTTTTAGGCATTTTGCCATAACTTTGCAGGGAAGCTTCAGAACATGAAAATTTCACCACCCACTATAGCAGAAACGGTCTTTCTCGTAGTTGCACATCAAATCTAAGCTGTCTGAAGTGTTTTTCCAAAGTTATCACCATTTTTATGTTTGGCGTTCCGGAATCGACCTTTTCTCAGGCTGAAAACGCGTTTTCTGCATTGTTCCATAACTTTGCAGGGAAGCTTCAGAACATGAAATTTTCACTTCCCACGATAGCAGAAAGGGTCTTTCTAGGAGATGCACATCAAATCTAAGCTGTCTGAAGTGTTTTGTTAAAGTTATCAACATTTTTATGTTTGGCGTTCCGGAATCGACCTTATCTCAGACTGAAAACGCGTTTTCTGCATTGTGCCATAACTTTGCAGGGAAGCTTCAGAACATGACAATTTCACCCCCCACTATAGCAGAAAGGGTCTTTCTAGTAGTTGCACATCAAACTTAAGCTGTCTGAATTGTTTTTCCAAAGTTATCACCATTTTTATGTTTGGCGTTCGAGAATCGGCCTTATCTCAGGCTGAAAACTCGTTTTCTGCATTATGCCATAACTTTGCAGGGAAGCTTCAGAACATGAAATTTTCACCTCCCACTATAAGAGAATGGGACTCTCTAGTCGTTGCACATCAAATCTAAGCTGTCTGAAGTGTTTTTCCAAAGTTATCACCATTTTTATGTTTGGCCTTCCGGAATCGACCTTATCTCAGGCTGAAAACGCGTTTTACGCATTGTGCCATAACTTTGCATAAAGCTTCAGAACATGAAATTTTCACCTCCCACAATAGCAGAAAGAGACTTTCTAGTAGTTGCAGATCAAATCTAAGCTGTCTGAATTGTTTTTCCAAAGTTATCACCATTTTTAAGTTTGGCGTTCCGTAATTGACCTTATCTCAGGCTGAAAACGCATTTTTCGCATTGTCCCATAACTTTGCAGGGAAGCTTCTGAACATGAAATTATTACCTCCCACTATATCAGAAAGGGTCTTTATCGTAGTTGCACATCAACTTTAAGCTCTCTGAAGTGTTTTGTCAAAGTTATCAACATTTTTATGTTTGGCATTCCGGAATCGACCTTATCTCAGGTTGAAATCGTGTTTTACGCATTGTGCCATAGCTTTGCAGGGAACCTTGAGAACATGAGAATTACACCTCCCACTATAGCAGAAAGGGTCTTTCTAGTAGTTCCACATCAAATCTAAGCTGTCTGAAGTGTTTTTCCTAAGTTATCAACATTTTTATGTTTGGCGTTCCGGAATCGACCTTATCTCAGGCTGAAAACGCGTTTTACTCATTTTGCCATAACTTTGCGGGGAAGCTTCAGAACATGAAAATTTCACAACCCACTATAGCAGAAACGGTCTTTCTCGTAGTTGCACATCAAATGTAAGCTGTCTGAATTGTTTATCCAAAGTTATCACCATTTTTATGTTTGGCGTTCCGTAATTGACCTTATCTCAGGCTGAAAACGCATTTTTCGCATTGTCCCATAACTTTGCAGGGAAGCTTCAGAACATGAAATTATTACCTCCCACTATTTCAGAAAGGGTCTTTCTCGTAGTTGCACATCAAATCTAAGCTGTCTGAAGTGTTTTTCCAAAGTTATCAACATTTTTATGTTTGGCGTTCCGGAATCGACCTTATCTCAGGCTTAAAACGCGTTTTACGCATTTTGCCATAACTTTGCAGGGAAGCTACAGAACATGAAAATTTCACCTCCCACTATAGCAGAAAGGGTCTTTCTAGTAGTTGCACATCAAATCTAAGCTGTCTGCAGTGTTTTTCCAAAGTTATCAACATTTTTTTTTTTGCGGTTCCGGAACCCACCTTATCTCAGCTGAAAACGCGTTTTCTGCTTTGTGCCATAACTTTGCAGGGAAGCTTCAGAACATGAAATTTTCACCTCCCACTATATCAGAAAGGGTCTTTCTAGTAGTTGCGCATCAAATTTAAGCTGTCTGAATTTTTTTTCCAAAGTTATCTCCATTTTTATGTTTGGCGTTCCATAATTGACCTTATCTCAGGCTGAAAACGCGTTTTCTGGATTGTGCCATAACTTTGCAGGGAAGCTTCAGAACATGAAATTTTCACCTCCCACTATATCAGAAACGTTCTTTCTAGTAGTTGCACATCAAATCTAAGCTGTCTGAAGTGTTTTTCCAAAGTTATCAACATTTTTATGTTTGCCGTTCCGGAATCGACCATATCTCAGGCTGAAAACGTGTTTTACGCATTGTGCCAAAACTTTGCAGGGAAGCTTCAGAACATGAAATTTTCACAGCCCACTATAGCAGAAAGGTTCTTTCTAGTAGTTGCACATTAAATCTAAGCTGTCTGAAGTGTTTTTCCAAAGTTATCAACATTTTTATGTTTGGCGTTCTGGAACTCACATTATCTCAGGCTGAAAACGCGTTTTTTGCATTGTGCCACAACTTTGCAGGGAAGCTTTAGAACATGAAATTTTCACCTCCCACGAGAGCAGAAATGGTCTTTCTAGCAGTTGCACATCAAATCTAAGCTGTCTGAAGTGTTTTTCCAAAGTTATCAACATTTTTATGTTTGGCGTTCCGGAACACACCTTATCTCAGGCTGAAAACGCGTTTTACGCATTTTACAATAACTTTGCAGGGAAGCTTCAGAACATGAAAATTTCACCACCCACTATAGCAGAAAGGGTCTTTCTAGTAGTTCCACATAAAATCTAAGCTGTCTGAAGTGTTTTTCCCAAGTTATCAACATTTTTATGTTTGGCGTTCCGGAATCGACCTTATCTCAGGCTGAAAACGCGTTTCACGCATTTTGCCATAACTTTGCGGGGAAGCTTCAGAACATGAAAATTTCACCACCCACTATAGCAGAAACGGTCTTTCTCGTAGTTGCACATCAAATCTAAGCTGTCTGAATTGTTTTTCCAAAGTTATCAACATTTTTATGTTTGGCGTTCCGTAAATGACCTTATCTCAGGCTGAAAACGCATTTTTCGCATTGTCCCATAACTTTGCAGGGAAGATTCAGAACATGAAATTATTACCTCCGACTATATCAGAAAGGGTCTTTCTCGTAGTTGCACATCAAATCTAAGCTGTCTGAAGTGTTTTTCCAAAGTTATCAACTTTTTTATGTTTGGCGTTCCGGAATCGACCTTATCTCAGGCTGAAAACGCGTTTTTCGCATTGTCCCATAACTTTGCAGGGAAGCTTCTGAACATGAAATTTTTACCTCCCACTATTGCAGAAAGGGTCTTTCTCGTAGTTGCACATCAAATCTAAGCTCTCTGAATTGTTTTGTCAAAGTTATCAACATTTTTATGTTTGGTGTTCCGGAATCGACCTTATCTCAGGCTGAAATCGCGTATTTCGCATTGTGCCATAACTTTGCAGGGAACCTTCAGAACATGAAAATTTCACCACCCGCTGTAGCAGAAAGGGTCTTTCTAGTAGTTGCAAATCAAATCTAAGCTGTCTGAAGTGTTTTTCTAAAGTTTGCAACATTTTTATGTTTGGCGTTCCGGAATCGACCTTATCTCAGGCTGAAAACGCGTTTTACGCATTTTGCCATAACTTGGCAGGGAAGCTTCAGAACATGAAAATTTGACCTCCCACTCAAGCAGAAGGGGTCTTTCTAGTAGTTGCACATCAAATCTAAGCTGTCTGAAGTGTTTTTCCAAAGTTATCAACATTTTTATGTTTGGCGTTCCAGAATCGACCTTATCTCAGGCTGAAAACGCCTTTTCTGCATTGTGCAATGACTTCCCAGGGAAGCTTCAGAACATGAAATGTTCACCTCCCACTATAGCAGAACGGGTCTTTCTAGTAGTTGCACATCAAATCTAAGCTGTCTGAAGTGTTTTTCGAAAGTTATCAACATTTTTATGTTTGGCGTTCCGGAATCGACCTCATCTCAGGCTGAAAACGTGTTTTCTGCATTGTGCTATAACTTTGCAGGGAAGCTTCAGAACATGAAATTTTCACCTCCCACTATATCCGAAAGGATCTTTCTCGTAGTTGCACATAACATCTAAGCTGTCTGAAGTGTTTTTCCAAAGTTATCAACATTTTTATGTTTGGCGTTCCGGAATCGACCTTATCTCAGGCTGAAAACGCGTTTTATGCATTGTGCCATAACTTTGCAGGGAAGCTTCAGAACATGAAATTTTCAAATCCCACTATTGCAGAAAGGGTCTTTCTAGTAGTTGCACATCAAATCTAAGCTGTCTGAAGTGTTTTTCGAAATTTATCAACATTTTTATGTTTGGCGTTCCGGAATCGACCTCATCTCAGGCTGCAAACGCGTTTTACGCATTGTGCCATAACTTTGCAGGGAAGCTTCCGAACATGAAATTTTAACCTCCCACTATTGCAGAAAGGGTCTTTCTAGTAGTTGCACGTCAAATCTAAGCTGTCTGAAGTGTTTTTCGAAAGTTATCAACATTTTTATGTTTGGCGTTCCGGAATCGACCTCATCTCAGGCTGAAAACGTGTTTTCTGCATTGTGCTATAACTTTGCAGGGAAGCTTCAGAACATGAAATTTTCACCTCCCACTATAGCAGAAAGGGTCTTTCTCGTAGTTGCACATCAAATCTAAGCTATCTGAAGTGTTTTTCCAAAGTTATCAACATTTTTATGTTTGGCGTTCCGGAACCCACCTTTTCTCTTGCTGAAAACGCGTTTTCTGCTTTGTGCCATAACTTTGCTGGGAATCTTCAGAACATGAAATTTTAACCTCCCACAATAGCATAAAGGGTCTTTCTTGTAGTTGCACATCAAATCTAAGCTGTCTGAAGTGTTTTTCCAAAGTTATCAACATTTTTATGTTTGGCGTTCCGGAACCCACCTAATCTCCGGCTGAAAACGCGTTTTCTGCATTGTTCCTTAACTTTGCAGGGAAGCTTCAGAACGTGAAATTTTCAACTCCAACTATAACGGACAGGGTCTTTGTAGTAGTTGCACATCAAATCTAAGCTGTCTGAAGTGTTTTTCGAAAGTTATCAACATTTTTACGTTTGGCGTTCCGGAACCCACCTTATCTCAGGCTGAAAACGCGTTTTCTGCATTGTGCCATAACCTTGAAGGAAAGCTTCAGAAAATGAAAGTTTCACCTCCCACTATAGCAGAAAGGGTCTTTTGTAGTAGTTGCACATCAAATATAAGCTGTCTGAAGTGTTTTTCCAAAGTTATCAACATTTTTATGTTTGGCGTTCCGGAACCCACCTTTTCTCTTGCTGAAAACGCGTTTTCTGCTTTGTGCCATAACTTTGCTGGGAATCTTCAGAACATGAAATTTTAACCTCCCACAATAGCATAAAGGGTCTTTCTTGTAGTTGCACATCAAATATAAGCTGTCTGAAGTGTTTTTCCAAAGTTATCAACATTTTTATGTTTGGCGTTCCGGAACCCACCTTTTCTCTTGCTGAAAACGTGTTTTCTGCATTGTGCTATAACTTTGCAGGGAAGCTTCAGAACATGAAATTTTCACCTCCCACTATAGCAGAAAGGGTCTTTCTCGTAGTTGCACATCAAATCTAAGCTGTCTGATGTGTTTTTCCAAAGTTATCAACATTTTTATGTTTGGCGTTCCAGAATCGACCTTATCTCAGGCTGAAAACGCGTTTTCTGCATTGTCCCATAACTTTGCAGAGAAGCCTCGGAAAATGAAATTTTCACCTCCCACTACAGCAGAAAGGGTCTTTCTAGTAGTTGCACATCAAATCTAAGCTGTCTGAACTGTTTTTCCAAAGTTATCAACATTTTTATGTTTGGCGTTCCGGAACCCACTTTATCTCAAGCCGGAAACGCATTTTCTGCATTGTGCCATAACTTCTCAGGGAAGCTTCAGAACATGAAATTTTCAAGTCCCACTATAGCAGAAAGGGTCTTTCTAGTAGTTGCACATCAAGTCTAAGCTGTCTGAAGTGTTTTTCGAAATTTATCAACATTTTTATGTTTGGCGTTCCAGAATCGACCTTATCTCAGGCTGAAAACGCCTTTTCTGCATTGTGCAATAACTTCCCAGGGAAGCTTCAGAACATGAAATGTTCACCTCCCACTATAGCAGAAAGGGTCTTTCTAGTAGTTGCAAATCAAATCTAAGCTGTCTGAAGTGTTTTTCGAAAGTTATCAACATTTTTATGTTTGGCGTTCCGGAATCGACCTCATCTCAGGCTGAAAAGGCGTTTTACGCATTGTGCCATAACTTTGCAGGGAAGCTTCCGAACATGAAATTTTAACCTCCCACTATAGCAGAAAGGGTCTTTCTAGTAGTTGCACGTCAAATCTAAGCTGTCTGAAGTGTTTTTCGAAAGTTATCAACATTTTTATGTTTGGCGTTCCGGAATCGACCTCATCTCAGGCTGAAAACGTGTTTTCTGCATTGTGCTATAACTTTGCAGGGAAGCTTCAGAACATGAAATTTTCACCTCCCACTATATCGGAAAGGATCTTTCTCGTAGTTGCACATCACATCTTAGCTGTCTGAAGTGTTTTTCCAAAGTTATCAACATTTTTATGTTTGGCGTTCCGGAATCGACCTTATCTCAGGCTGAAAACGCTTTTTATGCATTGTGCCATAACTTTGCAGGGAAGCTTCAGAACATGAAATTTTCAAATCCCACTATTGCAGAAAGGGTCTTTCTAGTAGTTGCACATCAAATCTAAGCTGTCTGAAGTGTTTTTCGAAATTTATCAACATTTTTATGTTTGGCGTTCCGGAATCGACCTCATCTCAGGCTGAAAACGCGTTTTACGCATTGTGCCATAACTTTGCAGGGAAGCTTCCGAACATGAAATTTTAACCTCCCACTATTGCAGAAAGGGTCTTTCTAGTAGTTGCACGTCAAATCTAAGCTGTCTGAAGTGTTTTTCGAAAGTTATCAACATTTTTATATTTGGCGTTCCGGAATCGACCTCATCTCAGGCTGAAAACGTGTTTTCTGCATTGTGCTATAACTTTGCAGGGAAGCTTCAGAACATGAAATTTTCACCTCCCACTATATCGGAAAGGATCTTTCTCGTAGTTGCACATCACATCTAAGCTGTCTGAAGTGTTTTTCCAAAGTTATCAACATTTTTATGTTTGGCGTTCCGTAAATGACCTTATCTCAGGCTGAAAACGCATTTTTCGCATTGTCCCATAACTTTGCAGGGAAGCTTCAGAACATGAAAATTTGACCTCCCACTCAAGCAGAAGGGGTCTTTCTAGTAGTTGCACATCAAATCTAAGCTGTCTGAATTGATTTTCCAAAGTTATCACCATTTTTATGTTTGGCGTTCCGCAATTGACCTTATCTGAGGCTGAAAACGCGTTTTCTGCATTGTGCCATAACTTTGCAGGGAAGCTTCAGAACATGAAATTTTCACCTCCCACTATAGCAGAAAGGGTCTTTCTCGTAGTTGCACATCAAATCTAAGCTGTCTGATGTGTTTTTCCAAAGTTATCAACATTTTTATGTTTGGCGTTCCAGAATCGACCTTATCTCAGGCTGAAAACGCGTTTTCTGCATTGTCCCATAACTTTGCAGAGAAGCCTCGGAAAATGAAATTTTCACCTCCCACTACAGCAGAAAGGGTCTTTCTAGTAGTTGCACATCAAGTCTAAGCTGTCTGAAGTGTTTTTCGAAATTTATCAACATTTTTATGTTTGGCGTTCCAGAATCGACCTTATCTCAGGCTGAAAACGCATTTTTCGCATTGTCCCATAACTTTGCAGGGAAGCTTCAGAACATGAAATTATTACCTCCGACTATATCAGAAAGGGTCTTTCTCGTAGTTGCACATCAATTCTAAGCTCTCTGAAGTGTTATGTCAAAGTTATCAACATTTTTATGTTTGGCATTCCGGAATCGACCTTATCTCAGGCTTAAAACGCGTTTTACGCATTTTGCCATAACTTTGCAGGGAAGCTTCAGAACATGAAAATTTCACCTCCCACTATAACAGAAAGGGTCTTTCTAGTAGTTGCACATCAAATCTAAGCTGTCTGAAGTGTTTTTCCAAAGTTATCAACTTTTTTATGTTTCGCGTTCCGGAATCGACCTTATCTCAGGCTGAAAACGCGTTTTTCGCATTGTCCCATAACTTTGCAGGGAAGCTTCTGAACATGAAATTTTTACCTCCCACTATTGCAGAAAGGGTCTTTCTCGTAGTTGCACATCAAATCTAAGCTCTCTGAATTGTTTTGTCAAAGTTATCAACATTTTTATGTTTGGTGTTCCGGAATCGACCTTATCTCAGGCTGAAATCACGTATTACGCATTGTGCCATAACTTTGCAGGGAACCTTCAGAACATGAAAATTTCACCACCCGCTGTAGCAGAAAGGGTCTTTCTAGTAGTTGCAAATCAAATCTAAGCTGTCTGAAGTGTTTTTCTAAAGTTTGCAACATTTTTATGTTTGGCGTTCCGGAATCGACCTTATCTCAGGCTGAAAACGCGTTTTACGCATTTTGCCATAACTTGGCAGGGAAGCTTCAGAACATGAAAATTTGACCTCCCACTCAAGCAGAAGGGGTCTTTCTAGTAGTTGCACATCAAATCTAAGCTGTCTGCAGTGTTTTTCCAAAGTTATCAACGTTTTTTTTTTTTTTCCGTTCCGGAACCCACCTTATCTCAGGCTGAAAACGCATTTTCTACTTTGTGCCATAACTTTGCAGGGAAGCTTCAGAACATGAAATTTTCACCTCCCACTTTATCAGAAAGGGTCTTTCTAGTAGTTGCACATCAAATCTAAGCTGTCTGAATTGATTTTCCAAAGGTATCACCATTTTTATGTTTGGCGTTCCGCAATTGACCTTATCTGAGGCTGAAAACGCGTTTTCTGCATTGTGCCATAACTTTGCAGGGAAGCTTCAGAACATGAAATTTTCACCTCCCACTATAGCAGAAAGGGTCTTTCTCGTAGTTGCACATCAAATCTAAGCTGTCTGAAGTGTTTTTCCAAAGTTATCAACATTTTTATGTTTGGCGTTCCAGAATCGACCTTATCTCAGGCTGAAAACGCCTTTTCTGCATTGTGCAATAACTTCCCAGGGAAGCTTCAGAACATGAAATGTTCACCTCCCACTATAGCAGAAAGGGTCTTTCTAGTAGTTGCACATCAAATCTAAGCTGTCTGAAGTGTTTTTCGAAAGTTATCAACATTTTTATGTTTGGCGTTCCGGAATCGACCTCATCTCAGGCTGAAAACGTGTTTTCTGCATTGTGCTATAACTTTGCAGGGAAGCTTCAGAACATGAAATTTTCACCTCCCACTATATCCGAAAGTATCTTTCTCGTAGTTGCACATAACATCTAAGCTGTCTGAAGTGTTTTTCCAAAGTTATCAACATTTTTATGTTTGGCGTTCCGGAATCGACCTTATCTCAGGCTGAAAACGCGTTTTATGCATTGTGCCATAACTTTGCAGGGAAGCTTCAGAACATGAAATTTTCAAATCCCACTATTGCAGAAAGGGTCTTTCTAGTAGTTGCACATCAAATCTAAGCTGTCTGAAGTGTTTTTCGAAATTTATCAACATTTTTATGTTTGGCGTTCCGGAATCGACCTCATCTCAGGCTGAAAACGCGTTTTACGCATTGTGCCATAACTTTGCAGGGAAGCTTCCGAACATGAAATTTTAACCTCCCACTATTGCAGAAAGGGTCTTTCTAGTAGTTGCACGTCAAATCTAAGCTGTCTGAAGTGTTTTTCGAACGTTATCAACATTTTTATGTTTGGCGTTCCGGAATCGACCTCATCTCAGGCTGAAAACGTGTTTTCTGCATTGTGCTATAACTTTGCAGGGAAGCTTCAGAACATGAAATTTTCACCTCCCACTATAGCAGAAAGGGTCTTTCTCGTAGTTGCACATCAAATCTAAGCTATCTGAAGTGTTTTTCCAAAGTTATCAACATTTTTATGTTTGGCGTTCCGGAACCCACCTTTTCTCTTGCTGAAAACGCGTTTTCTGCTTTGTGCCATAACTTTGCTGGGAATCTTCAGAACATGAAATTTTAACCTCCCACAATAGCATAAAGGGTCTTTCTTGTAGTTGCACATCAAATCTAAGCTGTCTGAAGTGTTTTTCCAAAGTTATCAACATTTTTATGTTTGGCGTTCCGGAACCCACCTAATCTCCGGCTGAAAACGCGTTTTCTGTATTGTTCCTTAACTTTGCAGGGAAGCTTCAGAACGTGAAATTTTCAACTCCAACTATAACGGACAGGGTCTTTGTAGTAGTTGCACATCAAATCTAAGCTGTCTGAAGTGTTTTTCGAAAGTTATCAACATTTTTACGTTTGGCGTTCCGGAACCCACCTTATCTCAGGCTGAAAACGCGTTTTCTGCATTGTGCCATAACCTTGAAGGAAAGCTTCAGAAAATGAAAGTTTCACCTCCCACTATAGCAGAAAGGGTCTTTTGTAGTAGTTGCACATCAAATATAAGCTGTCTGAAGTGTTTTTCCAAAGTTATCAACATTTTTATGTTTGGCGTTCCGGAACCCACCTTTTCTCTTGCTGAAAACGCGTTTTCTGCTTTGTGCCATAACTTTGCTGGGAATCTTCAGAACATGAAATTTTAACCTCCCACAATAGCATAAAGGGTCTTTCTTGTAGTTGCACATCAAATATAAGCTGTCTGAAGTGTTTTTCCAAAGTTATCAACATTTTTATGTTTGGCGTTCCGGAACCCACCTTTTCTCTTGCTGAAAACGCGTTTTCTGCATTGTGCTATAACTTTGCAGGGAAGCTTCAGAACATGAAATTTTCACCTCCCACTATATCGGAAAGGATCTTTCTCGTAGTTGCACATCACATCTAAGCTGTCTGAAGTGTTTTTCCAAAGTTATCAACATTTTTATGTTTGGCGTTCCGGAATCGACCTTATCTCAGGCTGAAAACGCGTTTTATGCATTGTGCCATAACTTTGCAGGGAAGCTTCAGAACATGAAATTTTCAAATCCCACTATTGCAGAAAGGGTCTTTCTAGTAGTTGCACATCATATCTAAGCTGTCTGAAGTGTTTTTTCAAAGTAATCAACATTTTTATGTTTGGCGTTCCGGAATCGACCTTATCTAACGCTGAATACGCGTTTTCGGAATTGTGCCATAACTTTGCAGGGAAGCTTCAGAACATGAAATTTTAACCCCCCACTGCAGCAGAAAGGGCCTTTCTAGTAGTTGCACATCAAATCTAAGCTGTCTGAAGTGTTTTTCCAAGGTTATCAACATTTTTAAGTTTGGCGTTCCGGAACCCACCTTATCTCGGGCTGAAAACGCGTTTAATTCATTGTGCCATAACTTTGCAGGAAAGGTTCAAAAATGAAATTTTCACCACCCACTATAGCAGAAAGGGACTTTCTAGTAGTTGCACATCAAATCTAAGCTGTCTGAAGTGTTTTTCCAAAGTTATCAACATTTTTATGTTTGGCGTTCCGGACCCCATCTTTTCTCAGGCTGAAAACGGGTTTTCCACATTCTGCCATAACTTTGCAGGGAAGCTTCAGAACATGAAATTTTCACCTCCCACTATAGCAGAAAGGGTCTTTCTCGTAGTTGCACATCAAATCTAAGCTATCTGAAGTGTTTTTCCAAAGTTATCAACATTTTTATGTTTGGCGTTCCGGAACCCACCTTTTCTCTTGCTGAAAACGCGTTTTCTGCTTTGTGCCATAACTTTGCTGGGAATCTTCAGAACATGAAATTTTAACCTCCCACAATAGCATAAAGGGTCTTTCTTGTAGTTGCACATCAAATCTAAGCTGTCTGAAATGTTTTTTCCAAAGTTATCAACATTTTTATGTTTGGCGTTCCGGAACCCACCTTATCTCAGGCTGAAAACGCGTTTTCTGCATTGTGCCATAACTTTGCTGCGAAGCTTCAGAACATGAAATTTTAACCACCCACTGTAGCAGAAAGGCTCTTTCTAGTAGTTGCATATCAAATCTAAGCTGTCTGAAGTGTTTTTCCAAAGTTATCAACATTTTTATGTTTGGCGTTCCGGAACCCACCTTATCTCAGGCTGAAAACGCATTTTTCGCATTGTCCCATAACTTTGCAGGGAAGCTTCAGAACATGAAATTATTACCTCCGACTATATCAGAAAGGGTCTTTCTCGTAGTTGCACATCAATTCTAAGCTCTCTGAAGTGTTATGTCAAAGTTATCAACATTTTTATGTTTGGCATTCCGGAATCGACCTTATCTCAGGCTTAAAACGCGTTTTACGCATTTTGCCATAACTTTGCAGGGAAGCTTCAGAACATGAAAATTTCACCTCCCACTATAACAGAAAGGGTCTTTCTAGTAGTTGCACATCAAATCTAAGCTGTCTGAAGTGTTTTTCCAAAGTTATCAACTTTTTTATGTTTCGCGTTCCGGAATCGACCTTATCTCAGGCTGAAAACGCGTTTTTCGCATTGTCCCATAACTTTGCAGGGAAGCTTCTGAACATGAAATTTTTACCTCCCACTATTGCAGAAAGGGTCTTTCTCGTAGTTGCACATCAAATCTAAGCTCTCTGAATTGTTTTGTCAAAGTTATCAACATTTTTATATTTGGTGTTCCGGAATCGACCTTATCTCAGGCTGAAATCGCGTATTACGCATTGTGCCATAACTTTGCAGGGAACCTTCAGAACATGAAAATTTCACCACCCGCTGTAGCAGAAAGGGTCTTTCTAGTAGTTGCAAATCAAATCTAAGCTGTCTGAAGTGTTTTTCTAAAGTTTGCAACATTTTTATGTTTGGCGTTCCGGAATCGACCTTATCTCAGGCTGAAAACGCATTTTCTACTTTGTGCCATAACTTTGCAGGGAAGCTTCAGAACATGAAATTTTCACCTCCCACTTTATCAGAAAGGGTCTTTCTAGTAGTTGCACATCAAATCTAAGCTGTCTGAATTGATTTTCCAAAGTTATCACCATTTTTATGTTTGGCGTTCCGCAATTGACCTTATCTGAGGCTGAAAACGCGTTTTCTGCATTGTGCCATAACTTTGCAGGGAAGCTTCAGAACATGAAATTTTCACCTCCCACTATAGCAGAAAGGGTCTTTCTCGTAGTTGCACATCAAATCTAAGCTGTCTGAAGTGTTTTTCCAAAGTTATCAACATTTTTATGTTTGGCGTTCCAGAATCGACCTTATCTCAGGTTGAAAACGCGTTTTCTGCATTGTCCCATAACTTTGCAGAGAAGCTTCGGAAAATGAAATTTTCACCTCCCACTACAGCAGAAAGGGTCTTTCTAGTAGTTGCACATCAAATCTAAGCTGTCTGAACTGTTTTTCCAAAGTTATCAACATTTTTTTGTTTGGCGTTCCGGAACCCACTATATCTCAAGCCGGAAACGCATTTTCTGCATTGTGCCATAACTTCTCAGGGAAGCTTCAGAACATGAAATTTTCAAGTCCCACTATAGCAGAAAGGGTCTTTCTAGTAGTTGCACATCAAATCTAAGCTGTCTGAAGTGTTTTTCGAAATTTATCAACATTTTTATGTTTGGCGTTCCAGAATCGACCTTATCTCAGGCTGAAAACGCCTTTTCTGCATTGTGCAATAACTTCCCAGGGAAGCTTCAGAACATGAAATGTTCACCTCCCACTATAGCAGAAAGGGTCTTTCTAGTAGTTGCACATCAAATCTAAGCTGTCTGAAGTGTTTTTCGAAATTTATCAACATTTTTATGTTTGGCGTTCCGGAATCGACCTCATCTCAGGCTGAAAACGCGTTTTACGCATTGTGCCATAACTTTGCAGGGAAGCTTCCGAACATGAAATTTTAACCTCCCACTATTGCAGAAAGGGTCTTTCTAGTAGTTGCACGTCAAATCTAAGCTGTCTGTAGTGTTTTTCGAAAGTTATCAACATTTTTATGTTTGGCGTTCCGGAATCGACCTCATCTCAGGCTGAAAACGTGTTTTCTGCATTGTGCTATAACTTTGCAGGGAAGCTTCAGAACATGAAATTTTCACCTCCCACTATATCGGAAAGTGTCTTTCTCGTAGTTGCACATCACATCTAAGCTGTCTGAAGTGTTTTTCCAAAGTTATCAACATTTTTATGTTTGGCGTTCCGGAATCGACCTCATCTCAGGCTGAAAACGTGTTTTCTGCATTGTGCCATAACTTTGCAGGGAAGCTTCAGAACATGAAATTTTCAAATCCCACTATTGCAGAAAGGGTCTTTCTAGTAGTTGCACATCATATCTAAGCTGTCTGAAGTGTTTTTTCAAAGTTATCAACATTTTTATGTTTGGCGTTCCGGAATCGACCTTATCTAACGCTGAATACGCGTTTTCGGAATTGTGCCATAACTTTGCAGGGAAGCTTCAGAACATGAAATTTTAACCCCCCACTGCAGCAGAAAGGGCCTTTCTAGTAGTTGCACATCAAATCTAAGCTGTCTGAAGTGTTTTTCCAAGGTTATCAACATTTTTAAGTTTGGCGTTCCGGAACCCACCTTATCTCGGGCTGAAAACGCGTTTAATTCATTGTGCCATAACTTTGCAGGAAAGGTTCAAAAATGAAATTTTCACCACCCACTATAGCAGAAAGGGACTTTCTAGTAGTTGCACATCAAATCTAAGCTGTCTGAAGTGTTTTTCCAAAGTTATCAACATTTTTATGTTTGGCGTTCCGGACCCCATCTTTTCTCAGCCTGAAAACGGGTTTTCCACATTCTGCCATAACTTTGCAGGGAAGCTTCAGAACATGAAATTTTCACCTCCCACTATAGCAGAAAGGGTCTTTCTCGTAGTTGCAGATCAAATCTAAGCTATCTGAAGTGTTTTTCCAAAGTTATCAACATTTTTATGTTTGGCGTTCCGGAACCCACCTTTTCTCTTGCTGAAAACGCGTTTTCTGCTTTGTGCCATAACTTTGCTGGGAATCTTCAGAACATGAAATTTTAACCTCCCACAATAGCATAAAGGGTCTTTCTTGTAGTTGCACATCAAATCTAAGCTGTCTGAAGTGTTTTTCCAAAGTTATCAACACTTTTATATTTGGCGTTCCGGAATAGACCTTATCTCAGGCTGAAAACACGTTTTCCGCATTGTACCATAACTTTGCAGGGGAGCTTCAGAACATGAATTTTTCACTTCCCACTATAGCAGAAAGGGTCTTTCTAGTAGTTGCATATCAAATCTAAGCTGTCTGAAGTGTTTTTCCAAAGTTATCAACACATTTATGTTTGCCACTCCCGAACCCAACTAATATCAGGCTGAAAACGCATTTTCTGCATTGTGCCATAACTTTGCAGGTAAGCTTCAGAACATGAAATTTTCACCTCCCACAATAGCATGAAGGGTCTTTCTTGTAGTTGCACATCAAATCTAAGCTGTCTGAAGTATTTTTTCCAAAGTTATCAACATTTTTATGTTTGGCGTTCCGGAACCCACCTTTTCTCTTGCTGAAAACGCGTTGTCTGCTTTGTGCCATAACTTTGCTGGGAATCTTCAGAACATGAAATTTTAACCTCCCACAATAGCATAAAGGGTCTTTCTTGTAGTTGCACATCAAATCTAAGCTGTCTGAAGTGTTTTTCCAAAGTTATCAACATTTTTATGTTTGGCGTTCCGGAACCTACCTTATCTCCGGCTGAAAACGCGTTTTCTGCATTTTTCCTTAACTTTGCAGGGAATCTTCAGAACGTGAAATTTTCAACTCCAACTATAACAGACAGGGTCTTTGTAGTAGTTAAACATCAAATCTAAGCTGTCTGAAGTGTTTTTCGAAAGTTATCAACATTTTTACGTTTGGCGTTCCGGAACCCACCTTATCTCAGGCTGAAAACGCGTTTTCTGCATTGTGCCATAACTTTGAAGGAAAGCTTCAGAACATGAAATTTTCACGTCCCACTATAGCAGAAAGGGTCTTTCTCGTAGTTGCACATCAAATCTAAGCTATCTGAAGTGTTTTTCCGAAGTTATCAACATTTTTACGTTTGGCATTCCGGAACCCACCTTATCTCAGCCTGAAAACGCGTTTTCTGCAATGTGCCATAACTTTGTTGGGAAGCTTCAGATCATGAAATTTTCACCTCCCACTATAGCAGAAAGGGTCTTTTGTAGTAGTTGCACATCAAATATAAGCTGTCTGAAGTGTTTTTCCAAAGTTATCAACATTTTTATGTTTGGCGTTCCGGACCCCACCTTTTCTCAGGCTGAAAACGGGTTTTCCACATTGTGCAATAACTTTGCAGGGAAGCTTCAGAACATGAAATTTTCACGTCCCACTATAGCAGAAAGGGTCTTTCTCGTAGTTGCACATCAAATCTAAGCTATCTGAAGTGTTTTTCCGACGTTATCAACATTTTTACGTTTGGCATTCCGGAACCCACCTTATCTCAGCCTGAAAACGCGTTTTCTGCAATGTGCCATAACTTTGTTGGGAAGCTTCAGATCATGAAATTTTCCCCTCCCACTATAGTAGAAAGGGTCTTTCTAGTAGTTGCAAATCAAATCTAAGCTGTCTGAAGTGTTTTTACAAAATTATCAACATTTATATGTTTGGCATTTCGGAACCCACCTTATCTCAGCCTGAAAACGCGTTTTCTGCAATGTGCCATAACTTTGCTGGGAAGCTTCAGAACATGAAATTTTCACTTCGCACTATAGCAGAAAAGGTCTTTCTAGTAGTTGCACATCAAATCTAAGCTGTCTGAAGTGTTTTTCGAAAGTTATCAACATTTTTACGTTTGGCGTTCCGGAACCCACCTTATCTCAGGCTGAAAACGCGTTTTCTGCATTGTGCCATAACTTTGAAGGAAAGCTTCAGAACATGAAATTTTCACGTCCCACTATAGCAGAAAGGGTCTTTCTCGTAGTTGCACATCAAATCTAAGCTATCTGAAGTGTTTTTCCGAAGTTATCAACATTTTTACGTTTGGCATTCCGGAACCCACCTTATCTCAGGCTGAAAACGCGTTTTCTGCAATGTGCCATAACTTTGTTGGGAAGCTTCAGATCATGAAATTTTCACCTCCCACTATAGCAGAAAGGGTCTTTCGTAGTAGTTGCACATCAAATATAAGCTGTCTGAAGTGTTTTTCCAAAGTTATCAACATTTTTATGTTTGGCGTTCCGGACCCCACCTTTTCTCAGGCTGAAAACGGGTTTTCCACATTGTGCAATAACTTTGCAGGGAAGCTTCAGAACATGAAATTTTCACGTCCCACTATAGCAGAAAGGGTCTTTCTCGTAGTTGCACATCAAATCTAAGCTATCTGAAGTGTTTTTCCGACGTTATCAACATTTTTACGTTTGGCATTCCGGAACCCACCTTATCTCAGCCTGAAAACGCGTTTTCTGCAATGTGCCATAACTTTGTTGGGAAGCTTCAGATCATGAAATTTTCCCCTCCCACTATAGCAGAAAGGGTCTTTCTAGTAGTTGCAAATCAAATCTAAGCTGTCTGAAGTGTTTTTACAAAATTATCAACATTTATATGTTTGGCATTTCGGAACCCACCTTATCTCAGCCTGAAAACGCGTTTTCTGCAATGTGCCATAACTTTGCAGGGAAGCTTCAGAACATGAAATTTTCACCTCCCACTGTAGAAGAAAGGGTCTTTCTAGTAGTTGCACATCAAATCTAAGCTGTCTGAAATGTTTTTTCCAAAGTTATCAACATTTTTATGTTTGGCGTTCCGAAACCCACCTTATCTCAGTCTGAAAACGCGTTTTCTGCATTGTCCCATAACTTTGCAGGGAAGCTTCAGAACATGAAAATTTAACCTCCCACAATAGCATAAAGGGTCTTTCTTGTTGTTGCACGTCAAATCTAAGCTGTCTGAAGTGTTTTTCGAAAGTTATCAACATTTTTACGTTTGGCGTTCCGGAACCCACCTTATCTCAGGCTGAAAACGCGTTGTCTGCTTTGTGCCATAACTTTGCTGGGAATCTTCAGAACATGAAATTTTAACCTCCCACAATAGCATAAAGGGTCTTTCTTGTAGTTGCACATCAAATCTAAGCTGTCTGAAGTGTTTTTCCAAAGTTATCAACATTTTTATGTTTGGCGTTCCGGAACCTACCTTATCTCCGGCTGAAAACGCGTTTTCTGCATTTTTCCTTAACTTTGCAGGGAAGCTTCAGAACGTGAAATTTTCAACTCCAACTATAACAGACAGGGTCTTTGTAGTAGTTAAACATCAAATCTAAGCTGTCTGAAGTGTTTTTCGAAAGTTATCAACATTTTTACGTTTGGCGTTCCGGAACCCACCTTATCTCAGGCTGAAAACGCGTTTTCTGCATTGTGCCATAACTTTGAAGGAAAGCTTCAGAACATGAAATTTTCACGTCCCACTATAGCAGAAAGGGTCTTTCTCGTAGTTGCACATCAAATCTAAGCTATCTGAAGTGTTTTTCCGAAGTTATCAACATTTTTACGTTTGGCATTCCGGAACCCACCTTATCTCAGCCTGAAAACGCGTTTTCTGCAATGTGCCATAACTTTGTTGGGAAGCTTCAGATCATGAAATTTTCACCTCCCACTATAGCAGAAAGGGTCTTTTGTAGTAGTTGCACATCAAATATAAGCTGTCTGAAGTGTTTTTCCAAAGTTATCAACATTTTTATGTTTGGCGTTCCGGACCCCACCTTTTCTCAGGCTGAAAACGGGTTTTCCACATTGTGCAATAACTTTGCAGGGAAGCTTCAGAACATGAAATTTTCACGTCCCACTATAGCAGAAAGGGTCTTTCTCGTAGTTGCACATCAAATCTAAGCTATCTGAAGTGTTTTTCCGACGTTATCAACATTTTTACGTTTGGCATTCCGGAACCCACCTTATCTCAGCCTGAAAACGCGTTTTCTGCAATGTGCCATAACTTTGTTGGGAAGCTTCAGATCATGAAATTTTCCCCTCCCACTATAGCAGAAAGGGTCTTTCTAGTAGTTGCAAATCAAATCTAAGCTGTCTGAAGTGTTTTTACAAAATTATCAACATTTATATGTTTGGCATTTCGGAACCCACCTTATCTCAGCCTGAAAACGCGTTTTCTGCAATGTGCCATAACTTTGCTGGGAAGCTTCAGAACATGAAATTTTCACTTCGCACTATAGCAGAAAAGGTCTTTCTAGTAGTTGCACATCAAATCTAAGCTGTCTGAAGTGTTTTTCGAAAGTTATCAACATTTTTACGTTTGGCGTTCCGGAACCCACCTTATCTCAGGCTGAAAACGCGTTTTCTGCATTGTGCCATAACTTTGAAGGAAAGCTTCAGAACATGAAATTTTCACGTCCCACTATAGCAGAAAGGGTCTTTCTCGTAGTTGCACATCAAATCTAAGCTATCTGAAGTGTTTTTCCGAAGTTATCAACATTTTTACGTTTGGCATTCCGGAACCCACCTTATCTCAGCCTGAAAACGCGTTTTCTGCAATGTGCCATAACTTTGTTGGGAAGCTTCAGATCATGAAATTTTCACCTCCCACTATAGCAGAAAGGGTCTTTCGTAGTAGTTGCACATCAAATATAAGCTGTCTGAAGTGTTTTTCCAAAGTTATCAACATTTTTATGTTTGGCGTTCCGGACCCCACCTTTTCTCAGGCTGAAAACGGGTTTTCCACATTGTGCAATAACTTTGCAGGGAAGCTTCAGAACATGAAATTTTCACGTCCCACTATAGCAGAAAGGGTCTTTCTCGTAGTTGCACATCAAATCTAAGCTATCTGAAGTGTTTTTCCGACGTTATCAACATTTTTACGTTTGGCATTCCGGAACCCACCTTATCTCAGCCTGAAAACGCGTTTTCTGCAATGTGCCATAACTTTGTTGGGAAGCTTCAGATCATGAAATTTTCCCCTCCCACTATAGCAGAAAGGGTCTTTCTAGTAGTTGCAAATCAAATCTAAGCTGTCTGAAGTGTTTTTACAAAATTATCAACATTTATATGTTTGGCATTTCGGAACCCACCTTATCTCAGCCTGAAAACGCGTTTTCTGCAATGTGCCATAACTTTGCAGGGAAGCTTCAGAACATGAAATTTTCACCTCCCACTGTAGAAGAAAGGGTCTTTCTAGTAGTTGCACATCAAATCTAAGCTGTCTGAAATGTTTTTTCCAAAGTTATCAACATTTTTATGTTTGGCGTTCCGAAACCCACCTTATCTCAGTCTGAAAACGCGTTTTCTGCATTGTCCCATAACTTTGCAGGGAAGCTTCAGAACATGAAAATTTAACCTCCCACAATAGCATAAAGGGTCTTTCTTGTTGTTGCACATCAAATCTAAGCTGTCTGAAGTGTTTTTCGAAAGTTATCAACATTTTTACGTTTGGCGTTCCGGAACCCACCTTATCTCAGGCTGAAAACGCTTTTTCTGCATTGTGCCCTAACTTTGCAGGGAAGCTTCAGAACATGACATTTTCATATCGCACTATAGCAGAAAGGGTCTTTCTAGTAGTTGCACATCAAATCTAAGCTGTCTGAAGTGTTTTTGCAAAGTTATCAACATTTTTATGTTTGGCGTTCCGGAACCCACCTCATCTCTGGCTGAAAACGCGTTTTCTGCTTTGTGCCATAACTTTGCTGGGAATCTTCAGAACATGAAATTTTAACCTCCCACAATAGCATAAAGGGTCTTACTTGTAGTTGCACATCTAATCTAAGCTGTCTGAAGTGTTTTTCCAAAGTTATCAACATTTTTATTTTTGGCGATCCGGAACCCACCTTATCTCAGGCTGAAAACGCGTGTTCTGCATTGTTCCTTGACTTTGCAGAGAAGCATCAGAACATGAAATTTTCAACTCCCACTATAACAGACAATGTCTTTCTAGTCGTTGCACATCAAATCTAATCTGTCTGAAGTGTTTTTGGAAAGATATCAACATTTTTATGTTTGGTGTTCCCGAACCCACCTTATCTCAGGCCGAAAACGCGTTTTCTGCATTGTGCCATAACTTTGAAGGAAAGCTTCAGAAAATGAAAATTTCACCTCCCACGATAGCAGAAAGGGTCTTTTGTAGTTGTTGCACATCAAATCTAAGCTGTATGAAGTGTTTTTCCAAAGTTATCAACATTTTTATGTTTGGCGTTCCGGAACCCACCTTATCCCAGGCTGAAAACGCGTTTTCTGCTTTGTGCCATAACTTTGCTGGGAAGCTTCAGAACATGAAATTTTAACCACCCACAATTGCATAAAGGGTCTTTCTTGTAGTTGCACATCAAATCAAAGCTGTCTGAAGTGTTTTTCCAAAGTTATCAACATTTTTATGTTTGGCGTTCCGGAATCCACCTTTTCTCCGGCTGTAAACGCTTTTTTTGCATTGTGCCATAACTTTGGAGGGAAGCTTCAGAACACGAAATTTTCACCTCCCACTATAGCAGAAAATGTCTTTCTAGTAGTTGCACATCAAATTTAACCTGTCTGAAGTGTTTTTCCAAAGTTATCAACATTCTTATGTTTGGCGTTCCGGAATCAACCTTATCTCACGCTGAAAACGCGTTTTCTGCACTGTGCCATCACTTTGCAGGAAAGCTGCAGAATAATTAATTTTCACCTCCCACTATAGCAGAAAGGGTCTTTCTAGTAGTTGCACATCAAATCTAAGCTGTCTGAAGTGTTTTTCCAAAGTCATCAACATTCTTATGTTTGGTGTTCCGGAATCAACCTTATCTCAGGCTGAAAACGCGTTTTACGCATTGTGCCATAACTTTGCAGGAAAGCATCAGAACATGAAATTTTCACCTCCCACTATAGCAGAAAGGGTCTTTCTAGTAGTTGCACATCAAATCTAAGCTGTCTGAAGTGTTTTTCCAAAGTTATCAATATTTTTGTGTTTGGCGTTCCGGAATCGACCTTATCTCAGGCTGAAAACGCGTTTTCTGCAATGTGCCATAACTTTGTTGGGAAGCTTCAGATCATGAAATTTTCACCTCCCACTATAGCAGAAAGGGTCTTTTGTAGTAGTTGCACAACAAATATAAGCTGTCTGAAGTGTTTTTCCAAAGTTATCAACATTTTTATGTTTGGCGTTCCAGACCCCACCTTTTCTCAGGCTGAAAACGGGTTTTCCACTTTGTGCAATAACTTTGCCGGGAAGCTTCAGAACATGAAATTTTCACGTCCCACTATAGCAGAAAGGGTCTTTCTCGTAGTTGCACATCAAATCTAAGCTATCTGAAGTGTTTTTCCGACATTATCAACATTTTTACGTTTGGCGTTCCGGAACCCACCTTATCTCAGGCTGAAAACGCGTTTTCTGCATTGTGCCATAACTTTGAAGGAAAGCTTCAGAACATGAAATTTTCACGTCCCACTATAGCAGAAAGGGTCTTTCTCGTAGTTGCACATCAAATCTAAGCTATCTGAAGTGTTTTTCCGAAGTTATCAACATTTTTACGTTTGGCATTCCGGAACCCACCTTATCTCAGCCTGAAAACGCGTTTTCTGCAATGTGCCATAACTTTGTTGGGAAGCTTCAGATCATGAAATTTTCACCTCCCACTATAGCAGAAAGGGTCTTTCGTAGTAGTTGCACATCAAATATAAGCTGTCTGAAGTGTTTTTCCAAAGTTATCAACATTTTTATGTTTGGCGTTCCGGACCCCACCTTTTCTCAGGCTGAAAACGGGTTTTCCACATTGTGCAATAACTTTGCAGGGAAGCTTCAGAACATGAAATTTTCACGTCCCACTATAGCAGAAAGGGTCTTTCTCGTAGTTGCACATCAAATCTAAGCTATCTGAAGTGTTTTTCCGACGTTATCAACATTTTTACGTTTGGCATTCCGGAACCCACCTTATCTCAGCCTGAAAACGCGTTTTCTGCAATGTGCCATAACTTTGTTGGGAAGCTTCAGATCATGAAATTTTCCCCTCCCACTATAGCAGAAAGGGTCTTTCTAGTAGTTGCAAATCAAATCTAAGCTGTCTGAAGTGTTTTTACAAAATTATCAACATTTATATGTTTGGCATTTCGGAACCCACCTTATCTCAGCCTGAAAACGCGTTTTCTGCAATGTGCCATAACTTTGCAGGGAAGCTTCAGAACATGAAATTTTCACCTCCCACTGTAGAAGAAAGGGTCTTTCTAGTAGTTGCACATCAAATCTAAGCTGTCTGAAATGTTTTTTCCAAAGTTATCAACATTTTTATGTTTGGCGTTCCGAAACCCACCTTATCTCAGTCTGAAAACGCGTTTTCTGCATTGTCCCATAACTTTGCAGGGAAGCTTCAGAACATGAAAATTTAACCTCCCACAATAGCATAAAGGGTCTTTCTTGTTGTTGCACATCAAATCTAAGCTGTCTGAAGTGTTTTTCGAAAGTTATCAACATTTTTACGTTTGGCGTTCCGGAACCCACCTTATCTCAGGCTGAAAACGCTTTTTCTGCATTGTGCCCTAACTTTGCAGGGAAGCTTCAGAACATGACATTTTCATATCGCACTATAGCAGAAAGGGTCTTTCTAGTAGTTGCACATCAAATCTAAGCTGTCTGAAGTGTTTTTGCAAAGTTATCAACATTTTTATGTTTGGCGTTCCGGAACCCACCTCATCTCTGGCTGAAAACGCGTTTTCTGCTTTGTGCCATAACTTTGCTGGGAATCTTCAGAACATGAAATTTTAACCTCCCACAATAGCATAAAGGGTCTTACTTGTAGTTGCACATCTAATCTAAGCTGTCTGAAGTGTTTTTCCAAAGTTATCAACATTTTTATTTTTGGCGATCCGGAACCCACCTTATCTCAGGCTGAAAACGCGTGTTCTGCATTGTTCCTTGACTTTGCAGAGAAGCATCAGAACATGAAATTTTCAACTCCCACTATAACAGACAATGTCTTTCTAGTCGTTGCACATCAAATCTAATCTGTCTGAAGTGTTTTTGGAAAGATATCAACATTTTTATGTTTGGTGTTCCCGAACCCACCTTATCTCAGGCCGAAAACGCGTTTTCTGCATTGTGCCATAACTTTGAAGGAAAGCTTCAGAAAATGAAAATTTCACCTCCCACGATAGCAGAAAGGGTCTTTTGTAGTTGTTGCACATCAAATCTAAGCTGTATGAAGTGTTTTTCCAAAGTTATCAACATTTTTATGTTTGGCGTTCCGGAACCCACCTTATCCCAGGCTGAAAACGCGTTTTCTGCTTTGTGCCATAACTTTGCTGGGAAGCTTCAGAACATGAAATTTTAACCACCCACAATTGCATAAAGGGTCTTTCTTGTAGTTGCACATCAAATCAAAGCTGTCTGAAGTGTTTTTCCAAAGTTATCAACATTTTTATGTTTGGCGTTCCGGAATCCACCTTTTCTCCGGCTGTAAACGCTTTTTTTGCATTGTGCCATAACTTTGGAGGGAAGCTTCAGAACACGAAATTTTCACCTCCCACTATAGCAGAAAATGTCTTTCTAGTAGTTGCACATCAAATTTAACCTGTCTGAAGTGTTTTTCCAAAGTTATCAACATTCTTATGTTTGGCGTTCCGGAATCAACCTTATCTCACGCTGAAAACGCGTTTTCTGCACTGTGCCATCACTTTGCAGGAAAGCTGCAGAATAATTAATTTTCACCTCCCACTATAGCAGAAAGGGTCTTTCTAGTAGTTGCACATCAAATCTAAGCTGTCTGAAGTGTTTTTCCAAAGTCATCAACATTCTTATGTTTGGTGTTCCGGAATCAACCTTATCTCAGGCTGAAAACGCGTTTTACGCATTGTGCCATAACTTTGCAGGAAAGCATCAGAACATGAAATTTTCACCTCCCACTATAGCAGAAAGGGTCTTTCTAGTAGTTGCACATCAAATCTAAGCTGTCTGAAGTGTTTTTCCAAAGTTATCAATATTTTTGTGTTTGGCGTTCCGGAATCGACCTTATCTCAGGCTGAAAACGCGTTTTCTGCAATGTGCCATAACTTTGTTGGGAAGCTTCAGATCATGAAATTTTCACCTCCCACTATAGCAGAAAGGGTCTTTTGTAGTAGTTGCACAACAAATATAAGCTGTCTGAAGTGTTTTTCCAAAGTTATCAACATTTTTATGTTTGGCGTTCCAGACCCCACCTTTTCTCAGGCTGAAAACGGGTTTTCCACTTTGTGCAATAACTTTGCCGGGAAGCTTCAGAACATGAAATTTTCACGTCCCACTATAGCAGAAAGGGTCTTTCTCGTAGTTGCACATCAAATCTAAGCTATCTGAAGTGTTTTTCCGACATTATCAACATTTTTACGTTTGGCATTCCGGAACCCACCTTATCTCAGCCTGAAAACGCCTTTTCTGCAATGTGCCATAACTTTGTTGGGAAGCTTCAGATCATGAAACTTTCCCCTCCCACTATAGCAGAAAGGGTCTTTCTAGTAGTTGCAAATCAAATCTAAGCTGTCTGAAGTGTTTTTACAAAATTATCAACATTTATATGTTTGGCATTTCGGAACCCACCTTATCTCAGCCTGAAAACGCGTTTTCTGCAATGTGCCATAACTTTGCTGGGAAGCTTCAGAACATGAAATTTTCACTTCGCACTATAGCAGAAAAGGTCTTTCTAGTAGTTGCACATCAAATCTAAGCTGTCTGAAGTGTTTTTCCAAAGTTATCAACACTTTTATGTTTGGCGTTCCGGAATAGACCTTATCTCAGGCTGAAAACGCGTTTTCTGCATTGTACCATAACTTTGCAGGGGAGCTTCAGAACATGAATTTTTCACTTCCCACAAATCTAAGCTGTCTGAAGTGTTTTTCCAAAGTTGTCAACACTTTTTTGTTTGCCGCTCTCGAACCCAACTAATATCAGGCTGAAAACGCATTTTCTGCATTGTGCCATAACTTTGCAGGGAAGCTTCAGAACATGAAATTTTCACCTCCCACTGTAGAAGAAAGGGTCTTTCTAGTAGTTGCACATCAAATCTAAGCTGTCTGAAATGTTTTTTCCAAAGTTATCAACATTTTTATGTTTGGCGTTCCGAAACCCACCTTATCTCAGTCTGAAAACGCGTTTTCTGCATTGTCCCATAACTTTGCAGGGAAGCTTCAGAACATGAAAATTTAACCTCCCACAATAGCATAAAGGGTCTTTCTTGTTGTTGCACATCAAAACTAAGCTGTCTGAAGTGTTTTTCGAAAGTTATCAACATTTTTACGTTTGGCGTTCCGGAACCCACCTTATCTCAGGCTGAAAACGCTTTTTCTGCATTGTGCCCTAACTTTGCAGGGAAGCTTCAGAACATGACATTTTCATATCGCACTATAGCAGAAAGGGTCTTTCTAGTAGTTGCACATCAAATCTAAGCTGTCTGAAGTGTTTTTGCAAAGTTATCAACATTTTTATGTTTGGCGTTCCGGAACCCACCTCATCTCTGGCTGAAAACGCGTTTTCTGCTTTGTGCCATAACTTTGCTGGGAAGCTTCAGAACATGAAATTTTAACCACCCACAATTGCATAAAGGGTCTTTCTTGTAGTTGCACATCAAATCAAAGCTGTCTGAAGTGTTTTTCCAAAGTTATCAACATTTTTATGTTTGGCGTTCCGGAATCCACCTTTTCTCCGGCTGTAAACGCTTTTTTTGCATTGTGCCATAACTTTGGAGGGAAGCTTCAGAACACGAAATTTTCACCTCCCACTATAGCAGAAAATGTCTTTCTAGTAGTTGCACATCAAATTTAACCTGTCTGAAGTGTTTTTCCAAAGTTATCAACATTCTTATGTTTGGCGTTCCGGAATCAACCTTATCTCACGCTGAAAACGCGTTTTCTGCACTGTGCCATCACTTTGCAGGAAAGCTGCAGAATAATTAATTTTCACCTCCCACTATAGCAGAAAGGGTCTTTCTAGTAGTTGCACATCAAATCTAAGCTGTCTGAAGTGTTTTTCCAAAGTCATCAACATTCTTATGTTTGGTGTTCCGGAATCAACCTTATCTCAGGCTGAAAACGCGTTTTACGCATTGTGCCATAACTTTGCAGGAAAGCATCAGAACATGAAATTTTCACCTCCCACTATAGCAGAAAGGGTCTTTCTAGTAGTTGCACATCAAATCTAAGCTGTCTGAAGTGTTTTTCCAAAGTTATCAATATTTTTGTGTTTGGCGTTCCGGAATCGACCTTATCTCAGGCTGAAAACGCGTTTCCTGAATTGTGGCATAACTTTGCAGGGAATCTTCAGAACACGAAATTTTCACCTCCCACTGTAGCAGAGAGGTTCTTTCTAGTCGTTGCACATCAAATCTAAGCTGTCTGAAGTGTTTTTCCAAAATTTTCAACATTTTTATTTTTGGCCTTAGGGAACCCACCTTATCTCAGGCTGAAAACGCGTTTTACGCATTGTGCCATAACTTTGCATAAAGCTTTAGAACATTAAATTTTCACCTCCCACTATAGCAGAAAGGGTCTTTCTAGTAGTTGCAGATTAAATCTAAGCTGTCTGAAATGTTTTTCCAAAGTTATCAACTTTTTTATGTTTGGCGTTCCGGAACCCACCTAATCTCAGGCTGAAAACGAGTTTTCTTCATTGTTCTTTAACATTGCATAAAGCTTCAGAACATGAAATTTTTAACTCCCACTATAACAGACAGGGTCTTTCTTGTAGTTGCACATCAAATCTAAGTTGTCTGAAGTGTTTTTCGAAAGCTATAAACATTTTTATGTTTGGAGTTCCGGAATCGACCTTATCTCAGGCTGAAAACGCGTTTTCTGCATTGTGCCATAACTTTGCAGGGAAGCTTCGGATCATGAAATTTTCACCTCCCACTATAGCAGAAAGGGTCTTTCTAGTAGTCGCACATCAAATCTAAGCTGTCTGAAGTGTTTTTCCAAAGTTATCAACATTTTTATGTTTGGAGTTCCGGAATCGACCTTATCTCAGGCTGAAAACGCGTTTTCTGCATTGTGCCATAACTTTGCAGGGAAGCTTCAGATCATGAAATTTTCACCTCCCACTATAGCAGAAAGGGTCTTTCTTGTTGTTGCACATCAAATCTAAGTTGTCTGAAGTGTTTTTCGAAAGCTATCAACATTTTTATGTTTGGCTTTCCGGAAACGACCTTATCTCGGGCTGAAAACGCGTTTTCTGCATTGTGCCATAACTTTGCAGTGAAGCTTCAGAACATGAAATTTTCACCTCCCACTGTAGCAGAAAGGGTCTTTCTAGTAGTTGCACATCAAATCTAAGCTGTCTGAAATGTTTTTTCCAAAGTTATCAACATTTTTATGTTTGGCGTTCCGAAACCCACCTTATCTCAGTCTGAAAACGCGTTTTCTGCATTGTCCCATAACTTTGCAGGGAAGCTTCAGAACATGAAAATTTAACCTCCCACAATAGCATAAAGGGTCTTTCTTGTTGTTGCACATCAAAACTAAGCTGTCTGAAGTGTTTTTCGAAAGTTATCAACATTTTTACGTTTGGCGTTCCGGAACCCACCTTATCTCAGGCTGAAAACGCTTTTTCTGCATTGTGCCCTAACTTTGCAGGGAAGCTTCAGAACATGACATTTTCATATCGCACTATAGCAGAAAGGGTCTTTCTAGTAGTTGCACATCAAATCTAAGCTGTCTGAAGTGTTTTTGCAAAGTTATCAACATTTTTATGTTTGGCGTTCCGGAACCCACCTCATCTCTGGCTGAAAACGCGTTTTCTGCTTTGTGCCATAACTTTGCTGGGAAGCTTCAGAACATGAAATTTTAACCACCCACAATTGCATAAAGGGTCTTTCTTGTAGTTGCACATCAAATCAAAGCTGTCTGAAGTGTTTTTCCAAAGTTATCAACATTTTTATGTTTGGCGTTCCGGAATCCACCTTTTCTCCGGCTGTAAACGCTTTTTTTGCATTGTGCCATAACTTTGGAGGGAAGCTTCAGAACACGAAATTTTCACCTCCCACTATAGCAGAAAATGTCTTTCTAGTAGTTGCACATCAAATTTAACCTGTCTGAAGTGTTTTTCCAAAGTTATCAACATTCTTATGTTTGGCGTTCCGGAATCAACCTTATCTCACGCTGAAAACGCGTTTTCTGCACTGTGCCATCACTTTGCAGGAAAGCTGCAGAATAATTAATTTTCACCTCCCACTATAGCAGAAAGGGTCTTTCTAGTAGTTGCACATCAAATCTAAGCTGTCTGAAGTGTTTTTCCAAAGTCATCAACATTCTTATGTTTGGTGTTCCGGAATCAACCTTATCTCAGGCTGAAAACGCGTTTTACGCATTGTGCCATAACTTTGCAGGAAAGCATCAGAACATGAAATTTTCACCTCCCACTATAGCAGAAAGGGTCTTTCTAGTAGTTGCACATCAAATCTAAGCTGTCTGAAGTGTTTTTCCAAAGTTATCAATATTTTTGTGTTTGGCGTTCCGGAATCGACCTTATCTCAGGCTGAAAACGCGTTTCCTGAATTGTGGCATAACTTTGCAGGGAATCTTCAGAACACGAAATTTTCACCTCCCACTGTAGCAGAGAGGTTCTTTCTAGTCGTTGCACATCAAATCTAAGCTGTCTGAAGTGTTTTTCCAAAATTTTCAACATTTTTATTTTTGGCCTTAGGGAACCCACCTTATCTCAGGCTGAAAACGCGTTTTACGCATTGTGCCATAACTTTGCATAAAGCTTTAGAACATTAAATTTTCACCTCCCACTATAGCAGAAAGGGTCTTTCTAGTAGTTGCAGATTAAATCTAAGCTGTCTGAAATGTTTTTCCAAAGTTATCAACTTTTTTATGTTTGGCGTTCCGGAACCCACCTTATCTCAGGCTGAAAACGAGTTTTCTTCATTGTTCTTTAACATTGCATAAAGCTTCAGAACATGAAATTTTTAACTCCCACTATAACAGACAGGGTCTTTCTTGTAGTTGCACATCAAATCTAAGTTGTCTGAAGTGTTTTTCGAAAGCTATAAACATTTTTATGTTTGGAGTTCCGGAATCGACCTTATCTCAGGCTGAAAACGCGTTTTCTGCATTGTGCCATAACTTTGCAGGGAAGCTTCGGATCATGAAATTTTCACCTCCCACTATAGCAGAAAGGGTCTTTCTAGTAGTCGCACATCAAATCTAAGCTGTCTGAAGTGTTTTTCCGAAGTTATCAACATTTTTATGTTTGGAGTTCCGGAATCGACCTTATCTCAGGCTGAAAACGCGTTTTCTGCATTGTGCCATAACTTTGCAGGGAAGCTTCAGATCATGAAATTTTCACCTCCCACTATAGCAGAAAGGGTCTTTCTTGTTGTTGCACATCAAATCTAAGTTGTCTGAAGTGTTTTTCGAAAGCTATCAACATTTTTATGTTTGGCTTTCCGGAAACGACCTTATCTCGGGCTGAAAACGCGTTTTCTGCATTGTGCCATAACTTTGCAGTGAAGCTTCAGAACATGAAATTTTCACCTCCCACTGTAGCAGAAAGGGTCTTTCTAGTAGTTGCACATCAAATCTAAGCTGTCTGAAGTGTTTTTCCAAAGTTATCAACATTTTATGTTTGGCGTTCCGGAACCCACCTTATCTCAGACAGAAAACGCGTTTTCTGCATTGTTCCTTAACTTTGATGGAAAGCTTCAGAACATGAAAGTTTCACCTACCACTATAGCAGAAATTGTCTTTCTAGTAGTTGCACATCAAATATAAGCTGTCTGAAGTGTTTTTCCAAAGTTATCAACATTTTTATGTTTGGCGTTCCGGAATCAACCTTATCTCAGGCTGAAAACGCGTTTTACGCATTGTGCCATAACTTTGCAGGAAAGCATCAGAACATGAAATTTTCACCTCCCACTATAGCAGAAAGGGTCTTTCTAGTAGTTGCACATCAAATCTAAGCTGTCTGAAGTGTTTTTCCAAAGTTATCATTATTTTTGTGTTTGGCGTTCCGGAATCGACCTTATCTCAGGCTGAAAACGCGTTTCCTGAATTGTGGCATAACTTTGCAGGGAATCTTCAGAACACGAAATTTTCACCTCCCACTCTAGCAGAAAGGGTCTTTCTAGTCGTTGCACATCAAATCTAAGCTGTCTGAAGTGTTTTTCCAAAATTTTCAACATTTTTATTTTTGGTCTTCGGGAACCCACCTTATCTCAGGTGAAAACGCGTTTTACGCATTGTGCCATAACTTTGCATAAAGCTTTAGAACATGAAATTTTCACCTCCCACTATAGCAGAAAGGGTCTTTCTAGTAGTTGCAGATTAAATCTAAGCTGTCTGAAATGTTTTTCCAAAGTTATCAACTTTTTTATGTTTGGCGTTCCGGAACCCACCTTATCTCAGGCTGAAAACCCGTTTTCTTCATTGTTCTTTAACATTGCATAAAGTTTCAGAACATGAAATTTTCAACTCCCACTATAACAGACAGGGTCTTTCTTGTAGTTGCACATCAAATCTAAGCTGTCTGAAGTGTTTTTCCAAAGTTATCAACATTTTTATGTTTGGAGTTCCGGTATCGACCTTATCTCAGGCTGAAAACGCGTTTTCTGCATTGTGCCATAACTTTGCAGGGAAGCTTCAGATCATGAAATTTTCACCTCCCACTATAGCAGAAAGGGTCTTTCTTGTAGTTGCACATCAAATCTAAGTTGTCTGAAGTGTTTTTCGAAAGCTATCAACATTTTTATGTTTGGCTTTCCGGAAACAACCTTATCTCGGGCTGAAAACGCGTTTTCTGCATTGTGCCATAACTTTGCAGTGAAGCTTCAGAACATGAAATTTTCACCTCCCACTGTAGCAGAAAGGGTCCTTCTAGTAGTTGCACATCAAATCTAACCTGTCTGAAGTGTTTTTCCAAAGTTATCTACATTCTTATGTTTGGCGTTCCGGAATCAACCTTATCTCACGCTGAAAACGCGTTTCCTGCATTGTGGCATAACTTTGCAGGGACGCTTCAGAACATGAAATTTTCAGCTCCCACTTAAGCAGAAAGGGTCTTTCTAGCAGTTGCAGATCAAATCTAAGCTGTCTGAAATGTTTTTCCAAAGTTATCAACATTTTTATGTTTGGCGTTCTGGAATCCACCTTATCTCAGTCTGCAAACGTGTTTTTTGCATTGTGCCATAACTTTGCAGGGAAGCTACAGAACATGAAATTTTCAACTCCCACTATAACAGACAGGGTCTTTCTAGTAGTTGCACATCAAATCTAAGTTGTCTGAAGTGTTTTTCGAAAGCTATCAACATTTTTTAGGTTAGCGTTCCGGAAACGACCTTATCTCGGGCTGAAAACGCATTTTCTGCATTGTGCCATAACTTTGCAGGGAAGCTTCAGAACATGAAATTTTCACCTCTCACTATAGCAGAAAGGGTCTTTCTAGTCGATGCACATTAAATCTAAGCTGTCTGAAGTGTTTTTCAAAGTTATCAACATTTTTACGTTTGCCGCTCCGGAACCCACATTATCTCGGGCTGAAAACGGGTTTTCTGCATTGTGCCATAACTTTGCAGGGAAGCTTCAGAACATGAAATTTTAACCTCCCACTGTAGCAGAAAGGGTCTTTCTAGTCGTTGCACATTAAATCTAAGCTGTCTGAAGTGTTTTTCCAAAGTTATCAACATTTTTATGTTTGGCGTTCCGAAACCCACCTTATCTCAGGCTGAAAACGTGTTTTCTGCATTGTTCCTTAACTTTGCAGGGAAGCATCAGAACATGAAATTTTCGGCTCCCACTATGACAAACAGGGTCTTTCTAATAGTTGCACATCAAATCTAATCTGTCTGAAGTGTTTTTCGAAAGTTATCAACATTTTTATGTTTGGCGTTCCGGAACCCACCTTATCTCAGGCTGAAAACGCATTTTGTGCATTGAGCCATTAATTCTCAGGGAAGATTCAGAAAATGAAATTTTCACCTCCCACTATAGCAGAAAGGGTCTTTCTAGTAGTTGCACATCACATCTAAGCTGTCTGAAGTGTTTTTCCAAAGTTATCAACATTTTTATGTTTGGCGTTCTGGAATCGACCTTATCTCAGGCTGAAAACGCGTTTTCTGCATTGTGCCATAACTTTGCAGGGAAGCTTCAGAACATGAAATTTTAACCTCCCCCTCTTGCAGAAAGTGTCTTTCTAGGAGTTGCACATCAAATCTAACCTGTCTGAAATGTTTTTCCAAAGTTATCAACATTTTTATGTTTGGCGTTCCGGAATCAACCTTATCTCAGGCTGAAGACGCGTTTTACGCATTGTGCCATAACTTTGCAGGGAAGTTCCAGAAAATGAAATTTTCACCTCCCACTATGGCAGAAAGGGTTTTTCTAGTAGTTGCACATCAAATCTAAGCTGTCTGAAGTGTTTTTCCAAAGTTATCAACATTTTTATGTTTGGCGTCCCGGAATCGACCTTATGTCAGTTTGAAAAATTGTTTTCTGCATTATCCCATAACTTTCCAGGGAAGCTTCAGAACATGAAATTTTGACCTCCCTCAATAGCAGAAAGGGTATTTCTATTAGTTGCACATCAAATCTAAGCTGTCTGAAGTGCTTTTTGAAAATTATCAACATTTTTATGTTTGGCGTTCCGGAACACACCTCATCTCAAGCTGAAAACGCGTTTTCTGCATTATGTCATTACTTTGCAGGGAAGCTTCAGAACATGAAATGTTCACCTCCCACTATAGCAGAAAGGGTCTTTCCAGTAGCTGCACATCAAATCTAAGCTGTCTGATGTGTTTTTCCAAAGTTATCAACATTTTTATGTATGGCGTTCCGGAATCGACCTTATCTCAGGCTGAAAACGCGTTTTACGCATTGTGCCATGACTATGCAGGGAAGCTTCAGAAAATGCAATTTTCACCTCCCACTATAGCAGAAAGGGTCTTTCTAGTAGTTGCACATCAAATCTAAGCTGTATGAAGTTTTTTTCCAAAGTTATCAACATTTTTATGTTTGGCGTTCCGGAACCCACCTTATCTCAGGCTGAAAACGCGGTTTCTGCATTGTTCCTTAACTTTGCAGGGAAGCTTCAGAACATGAAATTTTCAACTCCCACTATAACAGACAGGGTCTTTCTAGTAGTTGCACATCAAATCTAAGTTGTCTGAAGTGTTTTTCGAAAGCTATCAAAATTTTTTAGGTTGGCGTTCCGGAAACGACCTTATCTCGGGCTGAAAACGCGTTTTCTGCATTATGCCATAACTTTGCAGGGAAGCTTCAGAACATGAAATTTTAACCTCCCACTATATAAGAAAGGGTCTTTCAAGTCGTTACACATCAAATCTAAGCTGTCTGAAGTGTTTTTCCAAAGTTATAAACATTTTTATGTTTGGCGTTCCGGAACCCACCTTATCTCAGGCTGAAAACGCGTTTTCTGCATTGTTACTTAACTTTGCAGGGAAGCTTCAGAACATGAAATTTTCAACTCCCACCATAACAGACAGGGTCTTTCTAGTCGTTGCACATCAAATCTAAGCTGTCTGAAGTGGTTTTCCAAAGTTATCAACATTTTTATGTTTGGCGTTCCAGAACCCACCTTATCTCAGGCTGAAAACGCGGTTTCTGCATTGTTCCTTAACTTTGCAGGGAAGCTTGAGACCATGAAATTTTCAACTCCCACTATAACAGACAGGGTCTTTCTAGTAGTTGCAGATCAAATCTAAGTTCTCTGAAGTGTTTTTCGAAAGCTATCAACATTTTTTAGGTTGGCGTTCCGGAAACGACCTTATCTCGGGCTGAAAACGCGTCTTCTGCATTGTGCCATAACTTTGCAAGGAAGCTTCAGAACATGAAATTTTAACCTCCCACTATAGCAGAAAGGGTCTTTCAAGTCGTTGCACATCAAATCTAAGCTGTCTGAAGTGTTTTTCCAAAGTTATAAACATTTTTATGTTTGGCGTTCCGGAACCCACCTTATCTCAGGCTGAAAACGCGTTTTCTGCATTGTTCCTTAACTTTGCAGGGAAGCTACAGAACATGAAATTTTCAACTCCCACTATAACAGACAGGGTCTTTCTAGTAGTTGCACATCAAATCTAAGTTGTCTGAAGTGTTTTTCGATAGCTATCAACATTTTTTAGGTTAGCGTTCCGGAAACGACCTTATCTCGGGCTGAAAACGTGTTTTCTGCATTGTGCCATAACTTTGCAGGGAAGCTTCAGAACATGACATTTTCAACTCCCACTATAACAGACAGGGTCTTTCTAGTAGTTGCACATCAAATCTAAGCTGTCTGAAATGTTTTTTCTAAAGTTATCAACATTTTCATGTTTGGCGTTCCGGAACCCAACTTATCTCTGGCTGAAAACGCGTTTTCTGCATTGTGCCATAACTTTGCAGGGAAGCTTCAGAAAAAGAAATTTTAACCACCCACTGTAGCAGAAAGGCTCTCAGGCTGAAAACGCGTTTTCTACATTGTTCCTTAACTTTGCAGGGAAGCATCAGAACATAAAATTTTCAGCTCCCACTATGACAAACAGGGTCTTTCTAATAGTTGCACATCAAATCTAATCTGTCTGAAGTGTTTTTCGAAAGTTATCAACATTTTTATGTTGGGCGTTCCGGAACCCACCTTATCTCAGGCTGAAAATGTGTTTTCTGCATTATCCCATAACTTTGAATGAAAGCTTCAGAACATGGAAGTTTCACCTCCCACTGTAGCATAAAGGGTCTTTCTAGTAGTTGCACATCAAATATAAGCTGACTGAAATGTTTTTCCAAAGTTATCAACATTTTTATGTTTGGCGTTCCGGAATCGACCTTATCTCAGGCTGAAGACGCGTTTTACGCATTGTGCCATAACTTTGCAGGGAAGTTCCAGAAAATGAAATTTTCACCTCCCACTATAGCAGAAAGGGTTTTTCTAGTAGTTGCACATCAAATCTAAGCTGTCTGAAGTGTTTTTCGAAAGTTATCAAAATTTTTATGTTTGGTGTTCCGGAATCGACCTTATCTCAGGCTGAAAACGCGTTTTACGCATTGTCCCATAACTTTCCAGGGAAGCTTCAGAACATGAAATTTTTACCTCCCACTATGTCAGAAAGAGTCTTTCTAGTAGTTGCACATCAAATCTAAGCTGTCTGAAGTGTTGTTCCAAAGTTATCAACATTTTTACGTTTGGAGTTCCGGAACCCTCCCCCTGGAACTGCAACCTTATCGTGGTGGGGGAGTTTGTGTACCTTGAATGATCCTAGGAGCTATGTTGTCGGGGGCGTTATGCTCCTGGTAGGGTCTCCCATGGCAAACAGGTCCTAGGTGACGGGTCAGACTAAGAGCAGTTCAGAAGCCCCGATGACAAAACCAAAAACATCGAGGACCGTGACGTCGCCCGGCATGGCGCAGCCGGGGCCCCACCCTGGAGCCAGGCCTGGGGTTGGGGCTCGAATGCGAGCGCCTGGTGGCCGGGCCTCTGCCCATGGGGCCCGGCCGGGCCAAGCCCGAACGAATGACATGGGCCGTCCCTCCTGCGGACCCACCACCCACAGAGGGAGTCATAGGGGTCGGGTGCATAGAGAACTAGGTAGCAGTCGAGGCCGGGGGGCCCGACGACCTGGTTCGTGTGGACATTCTCTGGCTCTTGGGACATGGAATGTCACTTCGCTGGGGGGGAAAGAGCCTGAGCTTGTGCAGGAGGTTGAGAGGTACCGGCTAGATATAGTCGGGCTCTCCTCCACGCACAGCCTGGGCTCTGGAACCCAACTCCTTGAGAAAGGCTGGACCCTCTACTTTTCTGGAGTTGTCCGCGGGGAGAGACGGCGGGCTGGCGTAGGCTTGCTCATAGCCCCGCAGCTCTGCAGCTTCGTGTTGGGGTTTACCCCGGTGAACGAGAGGGTCGCGTCCCTACGCCTACGGGTTGGGGACAGGTGTCTCACAGCGGTTGCGGCTTACGGGCCGAACAGCAGTGTAGACTACCCGGCTTTCTTGGAGTCACTGGGAGGGGTACTCGACAGTGCCCCAACCGGGGACTCCATTGTTCTACTGGGAGACTTCAACGCCCACGTGGGCAATGACAGCAAGACCTGGAGGGGCGTGATTGGGAAGAACGGCCTACCCGATCTGAACCTGAGCGGTGTTCTATTACTGGACTTCTGTGCCACCCACAGTTTGTCCATAACGAACACCATGTTTGAGCACAAGGGTGTCCATAAGTGCTCATGGCACCAGGACACCCTTGGCCGGAGGTCTATGATAGACTTTGTGATCGTGTCATCTGACCTTCGGCCACGTGTCTCGGACACTCGGGTGAAGAGAGGGGCAGAGCTGTCAACCGATCACCACCTGGTGGTGAGTGCGATCCGCTGGCAGGGGAGGAAGCCGGTCAGACCGGGCAGGCCCAAACGTATTGTGAGGGTCTGCTGGGAACGCCTGGCGGAACCCACTGTCAGTGGGGTCTTTAACTCCCACCTTCGGGAGAGTTTCTCCCAGATCCCGAGGGAGGTAGGTGACATGGAGTCTGAGTGGTCCATGTTCTCCTCCTCCATTGTCAGTGCGGCTGCACGCAGTTGTGGTCGCTAGGTCTCCGGTGCCTGTCGCGGCGGCAATCCCCGAACCCGGTGGTGGACACCGAAAGTAAGGGATGCCGTCAGGCTGAAGAAGGAGTCCTATCGGGTCTTGATGGCCTGTGGGACTCCTGAGGCAGCTGACGTGTACCGGCAGGCCAGGCGTGCCGTTTCCCGTGCAGTCTTGGAGGCAAAAACTCGGGTCTGGGAGGAGTTCGGAGAGGCCATGGAGGAGGACTATTGGTCGGCCTCGAAGAAATTCTGGCAAACCGTCCGTCGCCTCAGAAGGGGGAAGCAGTGCCTCACCAGTGCTGTTTACAGCGAGGGTGGGAGACTGCTGACCTCGACTGGTGATGTTGTCGGGCGGTGGAAAGAATACTTCGAGGGTCTCCTCAATCCCGTCGTCACGTCTTCCACTCAGGAAGCGGGGACTGAGGACTCGGATGGCTCTCTCATCACCCGGGCCGAAGTCACCGAGGTTGTTCGTAAGCTCCTCGGTGGTAGGGCCCCGGGAGTGGATGAGATCCGTCCGGAGTATCTGAAATCCCTGGATGTTGTAGGGCTGTCGTGGCTGACACGTCTCTGCAACATCGCGTGGCAGTCGAGGACAGTGCCTCTGGATTGGCAGACCGGGGTGGTGGTCCCCCTGTTTAAGAAAGGGGACCGGAGGGTGTGTTCCAACTATAGGGGGATCACACTCCTCAGCCTCGCTGGAAAGGTCTATTCCAGGGTACTAGAGAGGAGACTTCGGCCAATAGTCGAACCTCGGATCCAGGAGGAACAGTGTGGTTTTCGTCCCGGTCGTGGAACACTGGACCAGCTCTATACCCTCCACCGGGTGCTCGAGGGTTCATGGGAGTTCGCCCAACCAGTCCACATGTGCTTTGTGGATTTGGAGAAGGCGTTCGACCGTGTCCCTCGCGATGTCCTGTGGGGGGTGCTCCGGGAATATGGGGTGCGGGACCCTCTGCTAGGGGCTGTCCGCTCCTTGTATGACCGGAGCAGGAGCATGGTTCGCATTGCCGGCAGGAAATCAGACCTGTTCCCGGTGCATGTTGGTCTCCGCCAGGGCTGCCCTTTGTCACCGGTTCTGTTCATCACTTTTATGGACAGAATTTCTAGGCGTAGCCAGGGGGCGGAGGGGATCCGGTTCGGGAACCACAGAATTTCATCTCTGCTATTTGCGGACGATGTTGTTCAGCAGCATGCGCTGGGTCGGTTTGCAGCCGAGTGTGAAGCGGCCGGGATGAGGATCAGCACCTCCAAGTCTGAGGCCATGGTTCTCGGCCGGAACACGGTGGTTTGCTCTCTCCAGGTTGGTGGAGAGTTCTTGCCTCAAGTGGCGGAGTTTAAGTATCTCGGGGTCTTGTTCTCGAGTGAGGGAAAAAGGGAGCGTGAGATTGTTAGACGGGTTGGTGCAGCGGCGGCAGTGATGCGGTCGCTGTATCGGACCGTCCCTGGGGAGGTGTTCCGGGCATGTCCTACCGGGAGGAGACCCCGGGGAAGACCCAGGACTCGCTGGAGAGATTATGTCTCCGGTCTGGCCTGGAAACGCCTCGGGATCCCCCGGGAGGAGCTGGAGGAGGTTTGTGCGGACCGGGAAGTTTGGGCTTCCTTGCTCCGAATGCTGCCTCCGCGACCCGACCCCGGATAAGCGGCAGAAGAAGGTGAAGGTGGTGAAGGTGAGTTCCGGAACCCACCTTATCTCAGGCTGAAAACGCATTTTGTGCATTGAGCCATTAATTCTCAGGGAAGATTCAGAAAATGAAATTTTCACCTCCCACTATTGCTGAAAGGGTCTTTCTAGTAGTTGCACATCAAATCTAAGCAGTCTAAAGTGTTTTTCCAAAGTTATCAACATTTTTATGCTTGGCGTTCTGGAATCGACCTTATCTCAGGCTGAAAACGTGTTTTACGCATTGTGCCATAACTTTACAGGGAAGCTTCAGAAAATGAAATTTTCACCTCCCACTATAGCAGAATGGGTCTTTCTAGTAGTTGCACATCAAATCTAAGCCGTCTGAAGTGTTTTTCCAAAGTTATCAACATTTTTATGTTCGGCGTTCCGGAACCCACCTTATCTCAGGCTGAAAACGCGTTTTCTGCATTGCGCCATAACTTTGCGGGGAAGCTTCAGAACATGAAATTTTAACCTCCCACTATTGCAGAAAGTGTCTTTCTAGTAGTTTCACATCAAATCTAAGCTGTCTGATGAGTTTTTCCAAAGTTATCAACATTTTTATGTTTGGCGTTCCGGAATCTACCTTATCTCAGGCTGAAAACGCTTTTTACGCTTTGTGCCATAACTTTGCAGGGAAGCTTCAGAAAATGAAATTTTCACCCCCCACTATAGCAGAAAAGGTTTTTCTAGAAGTTGCACATCAAATCTAAGCATTCTGAAGTGTTTTTCGAAAGTTATCAACATTTTTATGTTTGGCGTTCCGGAATCGACCTTATCTCAAGCTGAAAACGCGTTTTCTGCATTGTTCCTTAACTTTGCAGGGAAGCTTCAGAACAAGAAAGTTTCAACTCCCACTATAACAGACAGGGTCTTTCTAGTAGTTGCACATCAAATCTAAGTTGTCTGAAGTGTTTTTCGAAAGCTATCAACATTTTTATGTTTGGCGTTCCGGAACCCTCCTTATCTCAGGCTGAAAACGCGTTTTCTGCATTGTGCCATAACTTTGCAGGGAAGCTTCAGAACATGAAATTTTAACCTCCCACTGTAGCAGAAAGGGTCTTTCTAGTAGTTGCACATCAAATCTAAGCTGTCTGAAGTGTTTTTCGAAAGTTATCAACATTTTTATGTTTGGCGTTCCGGAACCCACCTTGTCTCAGGCTGAAAACGCGTTTTCTGCATTGTGCCATAACTTTGAAGGAAAGCTTCAGAACACGAAAGTTTCATCTACCACTATAGCAGAAATTGTCTTTCTAGTAGTTGCACATCAAATCTAAGCTGTCTGAAGTGGTTTTCCAAAGTTATCAACATTTTTATGTTTGGCGTTCCGGAACCCACCTTTTTTCAGGCTGAAAACGCGTTTTCTGCATTGTGCCATAACTTTGCAGGGAAGCTTCAGAACATGAAATTTTCACCTCCCACTATAACAGACAGGGTCCTTGTAGTAGTTGCACATCAAATCCAAGCTGTCTGAAGTGTTTTTCCAAAGTTATCAACATTTTTATGTTTAGCGTTCTGGAACCCACCTTATGTCAGGCTGCAAACGTCTTTTCTGCGTTGTGCCATAACTTTGCAGGGAAGCTTCAGAACATGAAATTTTCACATCCCACTACAGCAAAAAGGGTCTTACTGGTAGTTGCACATCAAATCTAAGCTGTCTGAAGTGTTTTTCCAAAGTTATCAACATTTTTATGTTTGGCGTTCCGGAACCCATCAAATCTCAGGCTGAAAACACGTTTTCTGCATTGTGCCATAACTTTGCAGGGAAGCTTCAGAACATGAAATTTTAACCTCCCACTATAGCAGAAAGGGTCTTTCTAGTAGTTGCACATCAAATCTAAGCTGGCTGAAGTGTTTTAACAAAGTTATCAACAGTTTTATGTATGGCGTTCCGGAATCGACCTTATCTCAGGCTCAAAATGCATTTTCTGCATTGTGCCATAACTTTGCAGGGAAACTTCAGAACATGAAATTTTAACCTCCCACTATAGCAGAAAGGGTCTTTCTAGTAGTTGCACATCAAATCTAAGCTGTCTGAAGTGTTTTTCCAAAGTTAATAACATTTTTATGTTTGGCGTTCCGGAACCCACCTTATCTCAGGCTGAAAACGCGTTTTACGCATTGTGCCATAACTTTGCAGGGAAGCTTCAGAACATGAAATTTTCAACTCTCACTATAACAGACAGGGTCTTTCTAGTAGTTGCATATCAAATATAAGTTGTCTGAAGTGTTTCTCGAAAACTATCAACATTTTTATGTTTGGCGTTCCAGAATCGATCTTATCTCAGGCTGAAAACGCGTTGTGTGCATTGTGCCATAACTTTGCACGGAAGCTTCAGAACATGAAATGTTCACCTCCCACTATAGCAGAAAGCGTCTTTCTAGTAGTTGCACATCATATCTAAGCTGTCTGAAGTGCTTTTCGAAAGTTATCAATATTTTTATGTTTGGCGTTCCAGAATCGACCTTATCTCAGGCTGAAAACGCGTTTTCTGCATTGTGCCATGACTTTGCATGGAAGCTTCCGAACATGAAATTTTAACCTACCACTATAGCAGAAAGGGTCTTTCTAGTAGTTGCACATCAAATCTAAGCTGTCTGATGTGTTTTTCCAAAGTTATCAACGTTGTTATGTATGGCGTTCCGGAATCAACCTTATCTCAGGCTGAAAACGCGTTTTACGCATTGTGCCATAACTTTGCAGGGAAGCTTCAGAACATGAAATGTTCACCTCCCACTATAGCAGAAAGCGTCTTTCTAGTAGTTGCACATCAAATTTAAGCTGTCTGAAGTGTTTTTTAAAAGTTATCAACATTTTTATGTTTGGCGTTCCGGAACCCACCTTATCTCAGGCTGAAAACGCGTTTTCTGCATTGTGCCATATCTTTGCAGGGAAGCTTCAGAACATGAAAATTTAACCTCCCACTATAGCAGAAAGGGTCCTTCTAGTAGTTGCACATCAAATCTAAGCTGTCTGAAGTGTTTTTCCAAAGTTATCAACATTTTCACGTTTGGCGTTCCGGAACCCACCTTATCTCAGGCTGAAAACGCGTTTTCAGCATTGTGCCATATCTTTGCAGGGAAGCTTCAGAACATGAAATTTTAACCTCCCACTATAGCAGAAAGGGTTCTTCCAGTAGTTGCACATCAAATCTAAGCTGTTTGAAGTGTTTTTCCAAAGTTATCAACATTTTTATGTTTGGCGTTCCGGAATCAACCTTATCTCAGGCCGAAAACGCATTTTCTGCACTGTGCCATAACTTCTCAGGGAAGCTTCAGAACATGAAATTTTCACCTCCCACTAAAGCAGAAAGGATCTTTCTAGTAGTTGCACATCAAATCTAAGCTGACTGAAGTGTTGTTCCAAAGTTATCAACATTTTTACGCTTGGCGTCTCGGAACCCACCTTATCTCATAACTAAGCCATTACTTCTCAGGGAAGCTTCAGAACATGAAATGTTCACCTCCCACTACAGAAGAAAGGGTCTTTCTAGTAGTTGCACATCAAATCTAAGCTGTCTGAAGTGCTTTTCGAATGTTATCAACATTTTTATGTTTGGCGTTCCAGAATCGACCTTATCTCAGGCTGAAAACGCGTTGTCTGCATTGTGCCATAACTTTGCATGGAAGCTTCCGAACATGAAATTTTAACCTACCACTATAGCAGAAAGGGTCTTTCTAGTAGTTGCACATCAAATCTAAGCTGTCTGATGTGTTTTTCCAAAGTTATCAACGTTGTTATGTATGGCGTTCCGGAATCAACCTTATCTCAGGCTGAAAACGCTTTTTACGCATTGTGCCATAACTTTGCAGGGAAGCTTCAGAACATGAAATGTTCACCTCCCACTATAGCAGAAAGGGTCTTTCTAGTAGTTGCACATCAAATTTAAGCTGTCTGAAGTGTTTTTTAAAAGTTATCAACACTTTTATGTTTGGCGTTCCGGAACCCACTTTATCTCAGGCTGAAAACGCGTTTTCTGCATTGTGCCATATCTTTGCAGGGAAGCTTCAGAACATGAAAATTTAACCTCCCACTATAGCAGAAAGGGTCCTTCTAGTAGTTGCACATCAAATCTATGCTGTCTGAAGTGTTATTCCAAAGTTATCAACATTTTTATGTTTGGCGTTCCAGAATCGACCTTATCTCAGGCTGAAAACACGTTTTACGCATTGTGCCATAACTTTGCAGGGAAGCTTCAGAACATGAAATTTTCACCTCCCACTGTAACAGAAAGGGTCTTTCTAGTACTTGCACATCAATTCTAAGCTGTCTGAAGTGTTGTTCCAAAGTGATCACCATTTTTACGTTTGGCGTTTCGGAACCCACCTTATCTCAGGCTGAAAACGCGTTTTCTGCATTGTCCCATAACTTTCCAGGGAAGCTTCAGAACATGAAATTTTGACCTCCCACTATAGCAGAAAGGGTCTTTCTAGTAGTTGCACATCAAATCTAAGCTGTCTGAGGTGTTTTTCCAAAGTTATCAACATTTTTATGTTTGGCGTTCCAGAATCGACCTTATCTCAGGCTGAAGACGTGTTTTCTGCATTGTGCCATAACTTTGCAGGGAAGCTTCAGAACATGAAATTTTAAACTTGCGCTATAGCAGAAAAGGTCTTTCTAGTAGTTGCACATCAAATCTAAGCTGTCTGAAGTGTCTTTTCAAAGTTATCAACACTTTTATGTTTGGCGTTCCGAAATCGACCTTATCTCAGGCTGAAAACGCGTTTTCGGCATTGTGCCATAACTTTGCAAGGAAGCTTCAGACCATGAAATTTTAAACTTCCACTATAGCAGAAAGGGTCTTTCTCGGAGTTGCACATCAAATCTAAGCTGTCTGAAGTGTTTTTCCAGAGTTTTCAACATTTTTATGTTTGGCGTTCCGGAACCCACCTTATCTCAGGCTGTAAACGCGTTTCCTGCATTGTGCCATAACTTTGCAGGGAAGCTTCAGAACAAGAAATTTTCACCTCCCACTATATCAGAAAGGGTCTTTCTAGTAGTTGCACATCAAATCTAAGCTGTTTGAACTGTTTTTCGAAAGTTATCAACATTTTTATGTTTGGCGTTCCGAATTGGACCTTATCTCAGGCTGAAAACACGATTTACGCATTCTGCCATAACTTTGCAGGAAAGTTTCAGAACATGAATTTTCACCTCCCACTATCGCAGAAAGGGTCTTTCTAGTAGTTGCACATCAAATCTAATCTGTTTGAAGTGTTTTTCCAAAGTTATCAACATTTTTATGTTTGGCGTTCTGAAATCAACCTCATCTCAGACTGAAAACGAGTTTTACGCATTGTGCCATAACTTTGCAGCGAAGCTTCAGAACATGAAATTTTAACTTCCCACTATAGCAGAAAGGGTCTTTCTAGTAGTTGCACATCAAATCTAAGCTGTCGAAGTTGTTTTTCCAAAGTTATCAACATTTTTATGTTTGGCGTTCCGGAATCAACCTTATCTCAGGCTGAAAACGCATTTTCTGCATTGTGCCATAACTTCTCAGGGAAGCTTCAGAACATGAAATGTTCACCTCCCACGATAGCAGAAAGGGTCTTTCTAGTAGTTGCACATCAGATCTAAGCTGTCCGAAGTGTTTTTCGAAAGTTATCAACATTTTTATTTTTGGTGTTCCGGAATCGACCTTATCTCAGGATGAAAAATCGTTTTCTGCATTGTCCCATGACTTTCCAGGGAAGCTTCAGAACATGAAATTTCGACCTCCCACTATGGCAGAAAGGGTCTTTCTAGTAGTTGCACATCAAATCTAAGCTGTCTGAAGTGTTATTCCAAAGTTATCAACATTTTTATGTTTGGCGTTCCAGAATCGACCTTATCTCAGGCTGAAAACACGTTTTACGCATTGTGCCATAACTTTGCAGGGAAGCTTCAGAACATGAAATTTTCACCTCCCACTGTAACAGAAAGGGTCTTTCTAGTACTTGCACATCAATTCTAAGCTGTCTGAAGTGTTGTTCCAAAGTGATCAACATTTTTACGTTTGGCGTTTCGGAACCCACCTTATCTCAGGCTGAAAACGCGTTTTCTGCAATGTCCCATAACTTTCCAGGGAAGCTTCAGAACATGAAATTTTGACCTCCCACTATAGCAGAAAGGGTCTTTCTAGTAGTTGCACATCAAATCTAAGCTGTCTGAGGTGTTTTTCCAAAGTTATCAACATTTTTATGTTTGGCGTTCCAGAATCGACCTTATCTCAGGCTGAAAACGCGTTTTCTGCATTGTCCCATAACTTTCCAGGGAAGCTTCAGAACATGAAATTTTGACCTCCCACTAAAGCAGAAAGGATCTTTCTAGTAGTTGTACATCAAATCTAAGCTGTTTGACGTGTTTTTCCAAAGTTATCAACATTTTTTTGTTTTGCGTTCCGGAACCCACCTTATCACAGGCTGAAAACGCTTTTTCTGCCTTGTCCCATAACTTTGCAGGGAAGCTTCAGAACATGACATTTTCTCATCCCACTATAGCAGAAAGGGTCTTTCTAGTAGTTGCACATCAAATCTAAGCTGTTTGAAGTGTTTTTCCAAAGTTAGCAACATTTTTATGTTTGGCGTTCCGGAATCAACCTTATCTCAGGCTGAAAACGCCTTTTCTGCATTGTGCCATAACTTTGCACGGAAGCTTCAGAACATGAAATTTTCACCTCCCACTGTAGCAGAAAGGGTCTTTCTAGTAGTTGCACATCAAATCTAAGCTGTCTGAAGTGTTTTTCAAAATTTATCATATTTTTGTATTTGGCGTTCCGGAATTGACCTTGTCTCATGCTGAATACGTGTTTTCTGCATTGTGCCATAACTTTGCAGGGAAGTTTCAGAACTTGAAATTTACACCTCCCACTATAGCAGAAATGGTCTTTCTAGTAGTTACACATCAAATGTAAGCTGTGTGAAGTGTTTTTCCAAAGTTATCAACATTTTGATGCTTGGCGTTCCGAAACCCACCTTATCTCAGGCTGAAAACGCGTTTTCTGCATTGTGCCATAACTTTGCAGAGAAGCTTCAGAACATGAAATTTTCACCTCCCACTATAGCAGAAAGGGTCTTTCTAGTAGTTGCACATCAAATCTAAGCTGTTTGAAGTGTTTTTCCAAAGTTATCAACATTTTTATGTTTGGCGTTCCGGAACGCACCTTATTGAAAACGCCTTTTCTGCATTGTGCCATAACTTTGCAGGGAAGCTTCAGAACATTAAATTTTCAACTCCCACTATAGCAGAGAGGGTCTTTCTTGTAGTTGCACGTCAAATCTAAGCTGTCTGAAGTGTTTTTCCAAAGTTATCAACATTTTTATGTTTGGCATTCCAGAATCGACCTTATCTCTGGCTGAAAACGCGTTTTCTGCATTGTGATATAACTTTGCAGGGAAGCTTCAGAACATGAAATTTTCAACTCCCACTATAGCAGAAAGGGTCTTTCTAGTAGTTGCACGTCAAATATAAGCTGTCTGAAGTGTTTTTCCAAAGTTATCAACATTTTTATGTTTGGCGTTCCGAAACCCACCTTATCTCACTCTGTAAGCGCGTTTTCTGCATTGTGCCATACCTTTGGAGGAAAGCTTCAGAATATGAAATTTTCACATCCCACTATAGCAGAAAGGGTCTTTCTAGTAGTTGCACAACAAATTTAAGCTGTCTGAAGTGTTTTTCGAAAGTTCTCAAAATTTTTATGTTTGGCGTTTTGGAACCCACCTTATCTCAGGCTGAAAACGCGTTTTCTGCATCGTGCCATAACTTTGCAGGACAGCTGCAGAATATGAAATTTTCACTTCCCACTATAGCAGAAAGGGTCTTTCTAGTAGTTGCACATCAAATCTGAGCTGTTTGAAGTGTTTTTCCAAAGTTATCAACATTTTTATGTTTGGCGTTCCGGAATCAACCTTATCTCAGGCTGAAAACGCGTTTTCTGCATTGTGCCATAACTTTGCAGGGAAGATTCAGAACATGAAATTTTCTCCTCCCACTATAGCATAAAAGGTCTCTCTATTAGTTGCACATCAAATCTAAGCTGTTTGAAGTGTTTTTCCAAAGTTATCAACATTTTTATGTTTGGCGTTCCGGAATCAACCTTATCTCAGGCTGAAAACGCCTTTTCTGCATTGTGCCATAACTTTGCAGGGAAGCATCAGAACAAAAAAATTTCACCTCCCACAATAGCAGAAAGGGTCTTTCTAGTAGTTGCACATCAAATCTAAGCTGTCTGAAGTGTTTTTCCGAAGATATTAACATTTTTATGTTTGGCGTTCCGGAATCGACCCTATCTCAGGCTGAAAACGCGTTTCCTGCATTGTGGCATAACTTTGCAGGGAAGCTTTAGAACATCGAATTTTCACTTCGACAATGGCAGAAATGGTCTTTCTAGTAGTTGCACATCAAATCTAAGCTGTCTGAAGTGTTTTTCCAGAATTATGAACCTTTTTATGTTTGGCGTTCCGGAATCGACCTTATCTCAGGCTGAAAACGCGTTTTACGCATTGTGCCATAACTTTGCAGGAAAGCTTCAGAACATGAAATTTTCACCTCCCACTATAGCAGAAAGGGTCTTTCTAGTAGTTGCACATCAAATCTAAGCTGTCTAAAGAGTTTTTCCAAAGTTATCAACACTTTCATGTTTGGTGTTCCGGAATCAACCTTATCTCAGGCTGAAAACGCGTTTTACGCATTGTGCCATAACTTTGCAGGAAAGCTTCAGAACATGAAATTTTCAACTCCCACTATAGCAGAAAGGGACTTTCGAGTAGTTGCACATCAAATCTAAGCTGTCTATAGAGTTTTTCCAAAGTTATCAATATTTTTATGTTTGGCGTTCCGGAATCGACCTTATCTCAGGCTGAAAACGCGTTTTACGCATGGTGCCATAACTTTGCAGGGAAGCTTCAGAACATCGAATTTTCACCTCCCACTATAGCAGAAACGGTCTTTCTAGTAGTTGCACATCAAATCTAAGCAGTATGAAGTGTTTTTCCAAAGTTATCAACACTTTTATGTTTGGCGTACCAGAATCTATCTTATCTCAGGCTAAAGACGTGTTTTCTGCATTGTGCCATAACTTTGCAGGGAAGCTTCAGAACATGAAATTTTAAACTTGCGCTATAGCAGAAAAGGTCTTTCTAGTAGTTGCACATCAAATCTAAGCTGTCTGAAGTGTCTTTTCAAAGTTATCAACACTTTTATGTTTGGCGTTCCGGAATCGACCTTATCTCAGGCTGAAAACGCGTTTTCGGCATTGTGCCATAACTTTGCAAGGAAGCTTCAGACCATGAAATTTTAAACTTCCACTATAGCAGAAAGGGTCTTTCTCGGAGTTGCACATCAAATCTAAGCTGTTTGAACTGTTTTTCGAAAGTTATCAACATTTTTATGTTTGGCGTTCCGGAATGGACCTTATCTCAGGCTGAAAACACGATTTACGCATTCTGCCATAACTTTGCAGGAAAGTTTCAGAACATGAATTTTCACCTCCCACTATCGCAGAAAGGGTCTTTCTAGTAGTTGCACATCAAATCTAATCTGTTTGAAGTGTTTTTCCAAAGTTATCAACATTTTTATGTTTGGCGTTCTGAAATCAACCTCATCTCAGACTGAAAACGAGTTTTACGCATTGTGCCATAACTTTGCAGCGAAGCTTCAGAACATGAAATTTTAACTTCCCACTATAGCAGAAAGGGTCTTTCTAGTAGTTGCACATCAAATCTAAGCTGTCGAAGTTGTTTTTCCAAAGTTATCAACATTTTTATGTTTGGCGTTCTGGAACCCACCTTATCTCAAGCTAAAAACGCGTTTTCTGGATAGTGCCATAACTTTGCAGGGAGACTTCAGAACATGAAATTTTAACATCCCACTATAGCAGAAAGGGTCTTTCTAGTAGTTGCACATCAAATCTAAGCTGTCGAAATTGTTTTTCCAAAGTTATCAACATTCTTATGTTTTGCGTTCCGGAATCAACCTTATCTCAGGCTGAAAACGCGTTTTACGCATTGTGCCATAACTTTGCAGGAAAGCTTCAGAACATGAAATTTTCTACTCCCACGAAAGCAGAAAGGGTCTTTCCAGTGGTTGCATATCAAATCAAAGCTGTCTGAAGTGTTTTTCCAAAGTTATCAATATTTTTATGTTTGGCGTTCCGGAATCGACCTTATCTCAGGCTGAAAACGCGTTTCTTGCATTGTGGCATAACTTTGCAGGGAAGCTTCAGAACATGAAATTTTCACCTCCCACTGTAGCAGAAAGGGTCTTTCTAGTAGTTGCACATCAAATCTAAGCTGTCTGAAGTGTTTTTCCAAAGTTATCAACATTTTTATGTTTGGCGTTCCGGAATCGACCTTATCTCAGGCTGAAAACGCGTTTTCTGCATTGTGCCAAAACTTTGTAGGTAAGCTCCAGAACATGAAATTTTCACCTCCCACTATAGCAGAAAGGGTCTTTCTAGTAGGTGCACATCAAATCGAAGCTTTCTGAAGTGTTTTTCCAAAGTTATCAACACTTTTATGTTTGGCGTTCCGGAATCGACCTTATCTCAGGCTGAAAACGGGTTTCCTGCATTGTGCCATAACTTTGCAGTGAAGCTTCAGAACATGAAATTTTCACCTCCCACTGTAGCAGAAAGGGTCTTTCTAGTAGTTGCACATCAAATCTAAGCTGTCTGTCGAGTTTTTCCTGAGTTATCAACATTCGTATGTTTGGCGTTCCGGAATCAACCTTATCTCAGGCTGAAAACGCGTTTTACGCATTGTGCCATAACTTTGCAGGGAAGCTACAGAACATGAAATTTTCAACTCCCACTATAACAGACAGGGTCTTTCTAGTAGTTGCACATCAAATCTAAGTTATCTGAAGTGTTTTTCGAAAGCTATCAACATTTTTTAGGATAGCGTTCCGGAAACGACCTTATCTCGGGCTGAAAACGCATTTTCTGCATTGTGCCATAACTTTGCAGGGAAGCTTCAGAACATGAAATTTTCACCTCCCACTATAGCAGAAAGGGTCTTTCTAGTCGATGCACATTAAATCTAAGCTGTCTGAAGTGTTTTTCCAAAGTTATCAACATTTTTACGTTTGCCGCTCCGGAACCGACATTATCTCAGGCTGAAAACGCATTTTGTGCATTGAGCCATTAATTCTCAGGGAAGATTCAGAAAAAGAAATTTTCACCTCCCACTATAGCAGAAAGGGTCTTTCTCGTAGTTGCACATCACATCTAAGCTGTCTGAAGTGTTTTTCCAAAGTTATCAACATTTTTATGTTTGGCGTTCTGGAATCAACCTTATCTCAGGCTGAAAACGCGTTTTACGCATTGTGCCATAACTTTGCAGGGATGCTTCAGAACATGAAATTTTCACCTCCCACTGTAGCAGAAAGGGTCTTTCTAGTAGTTGCACATCAAATCTAAGCTGTCTGAAGTGTTTTTCGAAAGTTATCAACATTTTTATGTTTGGCGTCCTGGAACCCTCCTAATCTCAGGCTGAAAACGCGTTTTCTGCATAGTGCCATAACTTTTCAGGGAAGCTTCAGAACATGAAACGTTCGCCTACCACTATAGCGGATAGGGTCTTTCTAGTAGTTGCACATCAAATCTAAGCTGTCTGAAGTGTTTTTCCAAAGTTATCAACATTTTTATGATTGGCATTCTGGAACCCACCTTATCGGAGGCTGAAAACGCGTTTTCTGCATTGTGCCGTAACTTTGCAGGGACACATCAGAACATGAAATTTTTTCCTCCCACGATAGCAGAAAGGGTATTTCCAATAGTTGCACATCAAATCTAAGTTGTCTGAAGTGTTTTTCCAAAGTTATCAACATTCTTATGTTTGGCTTTCCGGAAACAACCCTATGTCAGACTGAAAACGTGTTTTCTGCATTGTGCCATAACTTTGCAGGGAAACTTCAGAACATGAAATTTTAACCTCGCACTATAGCAGAAAGGGTCTTTCTAGTAGTTCCACATCAAATCTAAGCTGTCTGAAATGTTTTTCCAAAGTTATCAACATTCTTATGTTTGGCGTTCCGGAATCAACCTTATCTCAGGCTGAAAACGCGTTTTACGCATTGTGCCATAACTTTGCAGGAAAGCTTCAGAACATGAAATTTTCCACTCCCACAATAGCAGAAAGGGTCTTTTTAGTAGTTGCACATCAAATCTAAGCTGTCTGAAGTGTTTTTCCAAAGTTGTCAACATTTTTATGTTTGGCTTTCCAGAATCGACCTTATCTCAGTCTGCAAACGTATTTTTTGCATTGTGCCATAACTTTGCAGGGAAGCTACAGAACATGAAATTTTCAACTCCCACTATAACAGACAGGGTCTTTCTAGTAGTTGCACATCAAATCTAAGTTATCTGAAGTGTTTTTCGAAAGCTATCAACATTTTTTAGGATAGCGTTCCGGAAACGACCTTATCTCGGGCTGAAAACGCATTTTCTGCATTGTGCCATAACTTTGCAGGGAAGCTTCAGAACATGAAATTTTCACCTCCCACTATAGCAGAAAGGGTCTTTCTAGTCGATGCACATTAAATCTAAGCTGTCTGAAGTGTTTTTCCAAAGTTATCAACATTTTTACGTTTGCCGCTCCGGAACCGACATTATCTCAGGCTGAAAACGCATTTTGTGCATTGAGCCATTAATTCTCAGGGAAGATTCAGAAAATGAAATTTTCACCTCCCACTATAGCAGAAAGGGTCTTTCTAGTAGTTGCACATCACATCTAAGCTGTCTGAAGTGTTTTTCCAAAGTTATCAACATTTTTATGTTTGGCGTTCTGGAATCGACCTTATCTCAGGCTGAAAACACGTTTTCTGCATTGTGCCATAACTTTGCAGGGAAGCTTCAGAACATGAAATATTAACCTCCCCCTCTTGCAGAAAGTGTCTTTCTAGTAGTTGCACATCGAATCTAACCTGTCTGAAATGTTTTTCCAAAGTTATCAACATTTTTATGTTTGGCGTTCCGGAATCAACCTTATCTCAGGCTGAAGACGCGTTTTACGCATTGTGCCATAACTTTGCAGGGAAGTTCCAGAAAATGAAATTTTCACCTCCCACTATGGTAGAAAGGGTTTTTCTAGTAGTTGCTCATCAAATCTAAGCTGTCTGAAGTGTTTTTCGAAAATTATCAACATTTTTATGTTTGGCGTTCTGGAACCCACCTTATCTCAGGCTGAAAACGTGTTTTCTGCATTGTGCCATAACTTCTCAGGGAAGCTTCAGAACATGAAATTTTCACCTCCCACTATCGCAGAAAGGGTCTTTCTAGTAGTTGCACATCAAATCTAAGCTGTCTGAAGTGTTTTTCCAAAGATATCAACATTTTTGTGTTTGGCGTTCCGGAACCGACCTTATCTCAGGCTGAAAACGCGTTTTCTGCTTTGTGCCATAACTTTGCAGGGAAGCTTCAGAACATGAAATTTTCAACTCCCACTATAACAGAAAGGGTCATTCTAGTAGTTGCACATCATATCTAAGCTGTCTGAAGTGTTTTTCCAAAGTTATAAACATTTTTATGTTTGGCGTTCCGAAACCCACCTTATCTCAGGCTGAAAACGCGTTTTCTGCATTGTTCCTTAACTTTGCAGGGAAGCATCAGAACATTAAATTTTCAGCTCCCACGATGACAAACAGGTTCTTTCTAATAGTTGCACATCAAATCTAATCTGTCTGAAGTGTTTTTCCAAAGTTATAAACATTTTTATGTTTGGCGTTCCGGAACCCACCTTATCTCAGGCTGAAAACGTGTTTTCTGCATTGTGCCATAACTTCTCAGGGAAGCTTCAGAACATGAAATTTTCACCTCCCACTATCGCAGAAAGGGTCTTTCTAGTAGTTGCACATCAAATCTAAGCTGTCTGAAGTGTTTTTCCAAAGATATCAACATTTTTGTGTTTGGCGTTCCGGAATCAACCTTATCTCAGGCTGAAAACGCGTTTTCTGCTTTGTGCCATAACTTTGCAGGGAAGCATCAGAACATTAAATTTTCAGCTCCCACTATGACAAACAGGTTCTTTCTAATAGTTGCACATCAAATCTAATCTGTCTGAAGTGTTTTTCGAAAGTTATCAACATTTTTATGTTTGGCGTTCCGGAACCCACCTTGTCTCAGGCTGAAAACGCGTTTTCTGCTTTATGCCATAACTTTGCTGGGAATATTCAGAACATGAAATTTTCACCTCCCACTATAGCAGAAAGGGTCTTTCTAGTAGTTGCACATCAAATCTAAGCTGTCTGAAATGTTTTTTCCAAAGCTTTCAACATTTTCATGTTTGGCGTTCCGCAACCCACCTTCTCTCAGGCTGAAAACGCGTTTTCTGCATTGTGCCATAACTTTGCAGGGAAGCTTCAGAAAATGAAATTTTAACCACCCACTGTAGCAGAAAGGCTCTTTCTAGTAGTTTCACATCAAATCTATGCTGTCTGAATTGTTTTACCAAAGTTATCAACAGTTTTATGTTTGGCGTTCCGGAACCCACCTTATCTCAGGCTGAAAACGCGTTTTCTACATTGTTCCTTAACTTTGCAGGGAAGCATCAGAACCTAAAATTTTCAGCTCCCACTATGACAAACAGGGTCTTTCTAATAGTTGCACATCAAATCTAATCTGTCTGAAGTGTTTTTCGAAAGTTATCAACATTTTTATGTTTGGCGTTCCGGAACCCACCTTATCTCAGGCTGAAACTGTGTTTTCTTCATTGTCCCATAACTTTGAAGGAAAGCTTCACAACATGAAAGTTTCACCTCCCACTATAGCAGAAAGGGTTTTTCTAGTAGTTGCACATCAAATCTAAGCTGTCTGAAGTGTTTTTCGAAAGTTATCAACATTTTTATGTTTGGCGTTCCGGAATCGACCTTATCTCAGGCTGAAAACGCGTTTTACGCATTGTCCCATAACTTTCCAGGGAAGCTTCAGAACATGAAATGTTTACCTCCCACTATGTCAGAAAGAGTCTTTCTAGTAGTTGAACATCAAATCTAAGCTGTCTGAAGTGTTGTTCCAAAGTTATCAACATTTTTACGTTTCGCGTTCCGGAACCCACCTTATCTCAGGCTGAAAACGCGTTTTCTGCATTGTGCCATAACTTTGCAGGGAAGCTTCTGAACAACAAATTTTAACCTCCTCCTCTTGCAGAAAGTGTCTTTCTAGTAGTTGCACATCAAAACTAACCTGTCTGAAATGTTTTTCCAAAGTTATCAACATTTTTATGTTTGGCGTTCCGGAATCAACCTTATCTCAGGCTGAAGACGCGTTTTACGCATTGTGCCATAACTTTGCAGGGAAGTTCCAGAAAATGAAATTTTCACCTCCCACTATGGCAGAAAGGGTCTTTCTAGTAGTTGCACATCAAATCTAAGCTGTCTGAAGTGTTTTTCGAAAGTTATCAACATTTTTATGTTTGGCGTTCTGGAACCCTCCTTATCTCAGGCTGAAAACGCGTTTTTTGCATTGTGCCATAACTTTGCAGGGAAGCTTCAGAACATGAAATTTTGAAATTCCTCTAAAGCAGAAACAGTCTTTCTAGTAGTTGCACATCAAATCTAAGCTGTCTGAAGTGTTGTTCCAAAGTTATCAACATTTTTACGTTTGGCGTTCCGGAACCCACCTTATCTCAAGCTGAAAACGTGTTTTCTGCATTGTGCCATAACTTCTCAGGGAAGCTTCAGAACATGAAATTTTCACCTCCCACTATCGCAGATAGGGTCTTTCTAGTAGTTGCACATCAAATCTAAGCTGTCTGAAGTGTTTTTCCAAAGATATCAACATTTTTATGTTTGGCGTTCCGGAACCCACCTTATCTCAGGCTGAAAACGCGTTTTCTGCTTTGTGCCATAACTTTGCAGGGAAGCTTCAGAACATGAAATTTTCAACTCCCACTATAACAGACAGGGACTTTGTGGTCTTTGCACATCAAATCTAAGCTGTCTGAAGTGTTTTTCGAAAGTTATCAACATTTTTATGTTTGGCGTTCCGGAACCCACCTTGTCTCAGGCTGTAAACGCGTTTTCTGCATTGTGCCACAACTTTGCAGGGAAGCTTCAGAACATGAAATTTTAACCACCCACTATAGCAGAAAGGGTCTTTCTAGTAGTTGCACATCATATCTAAGCTGTCTGAAGTGTTTTTCCAAAGTTATAAACATTTTTATGTTTGGCGTTCCGAAACCCACCTTATCTCAGGCTGAAAACGCGTTTTCTGCTTTGTTCCTTAACTTTGCAGGGAAGCATCAGAACATTAAACTTTCAGCTCCCACTATGACAAACAGGTTCTTTCTAATAGTTGCACATCAAATCTTATCTGTCTGAAGTGTTTTTCGTAAGTTATCAACATTTTTATGTTTGGCGTTCCTTAATCGACCTTATCTCAGGCTGAAAACGTGTTTTACGCATTGTCCCATAACTTTCCAGGGAAGCTTCAGAACATGAAATTTTGACCTCCCACTATGGCAAAAAGGGTCTTTCTAGTAGTTGCACATCAAATCTAAGCTGTCTGAAGTGCTTTTTGAAAATTATCAACATTTTTATATTTGGCGTTCCGGAACCCACCTTATCTCAAGCTGAAAACGCGTTTTCTGCATTATGTCATTACTTTGCAGGGAAGCTTCAGAACATGAAATGTTCACCTCCCACTATAGCAGAAAGGGTCTTTCTAGTAGTTGCACATCAAATCTAAGCTGTCTGATGTGTTTTTCCAAAGTTATCAACATTTTTATGTTTGGCGTTCCGGAATCGACCTTATCTCAGGCTGAAAACGCGTTTTACGCATTGTGCCATGACTATGCAGGGAAGCTTCAGAAAATGCAATTTTCACCTCCCACTATAGCAGAAAGGGTCTTTCTAGTAGTTGCACATCAAATCTAAGCTGTATGAAGTTTTTTTCCAAAGTTATCAACATTTTTATGTTTGGCGTTCCGGAACCCACCTTATCTCAGGCTGAAAACGCGGTTTCTGCATTGTTCCTTAACTTTGCAGGGAAGCTTCAGAACATGAAATTTTCAATTCCTATTTAAAAGACAGGGTCTTTCTAGTAGTTGCACATCAAATCTAAGTTGTCTGAAGTGTTTTTCGAAAGCTATCAAAATTTTTTAGGTTGGCGTTCCGGAAACGACCTTATCTCGGGCTGAAAACGCGTTTTCTGCTTTGTGCCATAACTTCGCAGGGAAGCTTCAGAACATGAAATTTTAACCTCCCACTATATAAGAAAGGGTCTTTCAAGTCGTTGCACATCAAATCTAAGCTGTCTGAAGTGTTTTTCCAAAGTTATAAACATTTTTATGTTTGGCGTTCCGGAACCCACCTTATCTCAGGCTGAAAACGTGTTTTCTGCATTGTTACTTAACTTTGCAGGGAAGCTTCAGAACATGAAATTTTCAACTCCCACCATAACAGACAGGGTCTTTCTAGTAGTTGCACATCAATTCTAAGCTGTATGAAGTTTTTTTTTCCAAAGTTATCAACATTTTTATGTTTGGCGTTCCGGAATCAACCTTATCTCAGGCTGAAAACGCGTTTTCTGCATTGTGCCATAACTTTGCAAGGAAGTTTCAGAACATGAAATTTTCACCTCCCACTATAGCAGAAAGGGTCTTTCTAGTCGTTGCACATCAAATCTAAGCTGTCTGAAGTGTTTTTCCAAAGTTATCAACATTTTTATGTTTGGCGTTCCGGAACCCACCTCATCTCAGGCTGAAAACGCATTTTCTGCTTTGTGCCATAACTTTGCTGGGAATCTTTTGAACATGAAATTTTAACCTCCCACAATAGCATAATGGGTCTTTCTTGTAGTTGCACATCAAATCTAAGCTGTCTGAAGTGGTTTTCCAAAGTTATCAACATTTTTATGTTTGGCGTTCCAGAACCCACCTTATCTAAGGCTGAAAACGCGGTTTCTGCATTGTTCCTTAACTTTGCAGGGAAGCTTGAGACCATGAAATTTTAAACTCCCATTATAACAGACAGGGTCTTTCTAGTAGTTGCAGATCAAATCTAAGTTGTCTGAAGTGTTTTTCGATAGCTATCAACATTTTTTCGGTTAGCGTTCCGGAAACGACCTTATCTCGGGCTGAAAACGTGTTTTCTGCATTGTGCCATAACTTTGCAAGGAAGCTTCAGAACATGAAATTTTCAACTCCCACTATAACAGACAGGGTCTTTCTAGTAGTTGCACATCAAATCTAAGCTGTCTGAAGTGGTTTTCCAAAGTCATCAACATTTTTATGTTAGGCGTTCCGGAACCCACCTTATCTCAGGCAGAAAACGCGTTTTCTGCATTGTCCCATAACTTTCCAGGGAAGCTTCAGAACATGAAATTTTGACCTCCCACTATAGCAGAAAGGGTCCTTCAAGTAGTTGCACATCAAATCTAAGCTGTCTGAAGTGTTTTTCCAAAGTTATCAACATTTTTATGTTTGGCGTTCCGGAATCAACCTTATCTCAGGCTGAAAACGCTTTTTACGCTTTGTGCCATAACTTTGCAGGGAAGCTTCAGAAAATGAAATTTTCACCTCCCACTATAGCAGAAAGGGTTATTCTAGTAGTTGCACATCAAATCTAAGCTGACTGAAGTGTTGTTCCAAAGTTATCAAAATTTTTACCCTTGGCGTTCCGGAACCCACCTTATCTCAGGCTGAAAACGCGTTTTCTGCATTGTGCCATAACTTCTCAGGGAAGCTTCAGAACATGAAATGTTCACCTCCCACTATAGAAGAAAGGGTCTTTCTAGTAGTTGCACATCAAATCTAAGCTGTCTGAAGTGTTTTTTAAAAGTTATTAACATTTTTACGTTTGGCGTTCCGGAACCCACCTTATCTCAGGCTGAAAACGCGTTTTCTGCATTGTGTCATATTTTTGCAGGGAAGCTTCAGAACATGAAATTCTAACCTCCCACTATAGCAGAAAGGGTCCTTCCAGTAGTTGCACATCAAATCTAAGCTGTTTGAAGTGTTTTTCCAAAGTTATCAACATTTTTATGTTTGGCGTTCCAGAATCGACCTTATCTCAGGCTGAAAACACGTTTTACGCATTGTGCCATGACTTTCCAGGGAAGCTTCAGAACATGAAATTTCGACCTCCCACTATGGCAGAAAGGGTCTTTCTAGTAGTTGCACATCAAATCTAAGCTGTCTGAAGTGTTATTCCAAAGTTATCAACATTTTTATGTTTGGCGTTCCGGAATCGACCTTATCTCAGGCTGAAAACACGTTTTACGCATTGTGCCATAACTTTGCAGGGAAGCTTCAGAACATGAAATTTTCACCTCCCACTGTAACAGAAAGGGTCTTTCTAGTACTTGCACATCAATTCTAAGCTGTCTGAAGTGTTGTTCCAAAGTGATCAACATTTTTACGTTTGGCGTTTCGGAACCCACCTTATCTCAGGCTGAAAACGCGTTTTCTGCAATGTCCCATAACTTTCCAGGGAAGCTTTAGAACATGAAATTTTGACCTCCCACTATAGCAGAAAGGGTCTTTCTAGTAGTTGCACATCAAATCTAAGCTGTCTGAGGTGTTTTTCCAAAGTTATCAACATTTTTATGTTTGGCGTTCCAGAATCGACCTTATCTCAGGCTGAAAACGCGTTTTCTGCATTGTCCCATAACTTTCCAGGGAAGCTTCAGAACATGAAATTTTGACCTCCCACTAAAGCAGAGAGGATCTTTCTAGTAGTTGTACATCAAATCTAAGCTGTTTGACGTGTTTTTCCAAAGTTATCAACATTTTTTTGTTTTGCGTTCCGGAACCCACCTTATCACAGGCTGAAAACGCTTTTTCTGCCTTGTCCCATAACTTTGCAGGGAAGCTTCAGAACATGACATTTTCTCATCCCACTATAGCAGAAAGGGTCTTTCTAGTAGTTGCACATCAAATCTAAGCTGTTTGAAGTGTTTTTCCAAAGTTAGCAACATTTTTATGTTTGGCGTTCCGGAATCAACCTTATCTCAGGCTGAAAACGCCTTTTCTGCATTGTGCCATAACTTTGCACGGAAGCTTCAGAACATGAAATTTTCACCTCCCACTGTAGCAGAAAGGGTCTTTCTAGTAGTTGCACATCAAATCTAAGCTGTCTGAAGTGTTTTTCAAAATTTATCATATTTTTGTATTTGGCGTTCCGGAATTGACCTTGTCTCATGCTGAATACGTGTTTTCTGCATTGTGCCATAACTTTGCAGGGAAGTTTCAGAACTTGAAATTTACACCTCCCACTATAGCAGAAATGGTCTTTCTAGTAGTTACACATCAAATGTAAGCTGTGTGAAGAGTTTTTCCAAAGTTATCAACATTTTGATGCTTGGCGTTCCGAAACCCACCTTATCTCAGGCTGAAAACGCGTTTTCTGCATTGTGCCATAACTTTGCAGAGAAGCTTCAGAACATGAAATTTTCACCTCCCACTATAGCAGAAAGGGTCTTTCTAGTAGTTGCACATCAAATCTAAGCTGTTTGAAGTGTTTTTCCAAAGTTATCAACATTTTTATGTTTGGCGTTCCGGAACGCACCTTATTGAAAACGCCTTTTCTGCATTGTGCCATAACTTTGCAGGGAAGCTTCAGAACATTAAATTTTCAACTCCCACTATAGCAGAAAGGGTCTTTCTTGTAGTTGCACGTCAAATCTAAGCTGTCTGAAGTGTTTTTCCAAAGTTATCAACATTTTTATGTTTGGCATTCCAGAATCGACCTTATCTCTGGCTGAAAACGCGTTTTCTGCATTGTGATATAACTTTGCAGGGAAGCTTCAGAACATGAAATTTTCAACTCCCACTATAGCAGAAAGGGTCTTTCTAGTAGTTGCACGTCAAATATAAGCTGTCTGAAGTGTTTTTCCAAAGTTATCAACATTTTTATGTTTGGCGTTCCGAAACCCACCTTATCTCACTCTGTAAGCGCGTTTTCTGCATTGTGCCATACCTTTGGAGGAAAGCTTCAGAATATGAAATTTTCACATCCCACTATAGCAGAAAGGGTCTTTCTAGTAGTTGCACAACAAATTTAAGCTGTCTGAAGTGTTTTTCGAAAGTTCTCAAAATTTTTATGTTTGGCGTTTTGGAACCCACCTTATCTCAGGCTGAAAACGCGTTTTCTGCATCGTGCCATAACTTTGCAGGACAGCTGCAGAATATGAAATTTTCACTTCCCACTATAGCAGAAAGGGTCTTTCTAGTAGTTGCACATCAAATCTGAGCTGTTTGAAGTGTTTTTCCAAAGTTATCAACATTTTTATGTTTGGCGTTCCGGAATCAACCTTATCTCAGGCTGAAAACGCGTTTTCTGCTTTGTGCCATAACTTTGCAGGGAAGATTCAGAACATGAAATTTTCTCCTCCCACTATAGCATAAAAGGTCTCTCTATTAGTTGCACATCAAATCTAAGCTGTTTGAAGTGTTTTTCCAAAGTTATCAACATTTTTATGTTTGGAGTTCCGGAATCAACCTTATCTCAGGCTGAAAACGCCTTTTCTGCATTGTGCCATAACTTTGCAGGGAAGCATCAGAACAAAAAAATTTCACCTCCCACAATAGCAGAAAGGGTCTTTCTAGTAGTTGCACATCAAATCTAAGCTGTCTGAAGTGTTTTTCCGAAGATATTAACATTTTTATGTTTGGCGTTCCGGAATCGACCCTATCTCAGGCTGAAAACGCGTTTCCTGCATTGTGGCATAACTTTGCAGGGAAGCTTTAGAACATCGAATTTTCACTTCGACAATGGCAGAAATGGTCTTTCTAGTAGTTGCACATCAAATCTAAGCTGTCTGAAGTGTTTTTCCAGAATTATGAACCTTTTTATGTTTGCCGTTCCGGAATCGACCTTATCTCAGGCTGAAAACGCGTTTTACGCATTGTGCCATAACTTTGCAGGAAAGCTTCAGAACATGAAATTTTCACCTCCCACTATAGCAGAAAGGGTCTTTCTAGTAGTTGCACATCAAATCTAAGCTGTCTGAAGTGTTTTTCCAAAGTTATCAACATTTTTATGTTTGGCGTTCCGGAATCAACCTTATCTCAGGCTGAAAACGCTTTTTACGCTTTGTGCCATAACTTTGCAGGGAAGCTTCAGAAAATGAAATTTTCACCTCCCACTATAGCAGAAAGGGTTATTCTAGTAGTTGCACATCAAATCTAAGCGGTTTGAAGTGTTTTTCCAAAGTTATCAACATTTTTATGTTAGGCGTTCCGGAACCCACCTTATCTCAGGCAGAAAACGCGTTTTCTGCATTGTGCCATAACTTTGCAGGGAAGCTTCAGAACATGAAATTTTGACCTCCCACTATAGCAGAAAGGGTCTTTCTAGTAGTTGCACATCAAATCTAAGCTGTCTGAGGTGTTTTTCCAAAGTTATCAACATTTTTATGTTTGGCGTTCCAGAATCGACCTTATCTCAGGCTGAAAACGCGTTTTACGCATTGTGCCATAACTTTGCAGGGAAGCTTGAGAAAATGAAATTTTCACCTCCCACTAAAGCAGAAAGGATCGTTCTAGTAGTTGCACATCAAATCTAAGCTGACTGAAGTGTTGTTCCAAAGTTATCAAAATTTTTACCCTTGGCGTTCCGGAACCCACCTTATCTCAGGCTGAAAACACGTTTTCTGCATTGTGCCATAACTTCTCAGGGAAGCTTCAGAACATGAAATGTTCACCTCCCACTATAGAAGAAAGGGTCTTTCTAGTAGTTGCACATCAAATCTAAGCTGTCTGAAGTGTTTTTTAAAAGTTATTAACATTTTTACGTTTGGCGTTCCGGAACCCACCTTATCTCAGGCTGAAAACGCGTTTTCTGCATTGTGTCATATTTTTGCAGGGAAGCTTCAGAACATGAAATTCTAACCTCCCACTATAGCAGAAAGGGTCCTTCCAGTAGTTGCACATCAAATCTAAGCTGTTTGAAGTGTTTTTCCAAAGTTATCAACATTTTTATGTTTGGCGTTCCAGAATCGACCTTATCTCAGGCTGAAAACACGTTTTACGCATTGTGCCATGACTTTCCAGGGAAGCTTCAGAACATGAAATTTCGACCTCCCACTATGGCAGAAAGGGTCTTTCTAGTAGTTGCACATCAAATCTAAGCTGTCTGAAGTGTTATTCCAAAGTTATCAACATTTTTATGTTTGGCGTTCCGGAATCGACCTTATCTCAGGCTGAAAACACGTTTTACGCATTGTGCCATAACTTTGCAGGGAAGCTTCAGAACATGAAATTTTCACCTCCCACTGTAACAGAAAGGGTCTTTCTAGTACTTGCACATCAATTCTAAGCTGTCTGAAGTGTTGTTCCAAAGTGATCAACATTTTTACGTTTGGCGTTTCGGAACCCACCTTATCTCAGGCTGAAAACGCGTTTTCTGCAATGTCCCATAACTTTCCAGGGAAGCTTCAGAACATGAAATTTTGACCTCCCACTATAGCAGAAAGGGTCTTTCTAGTAGTTGCACATCAAATCTAAGCTGTCTGAGGTGTTTTTCCAAAGTTATCAACATTTTTATGTTTGGCGTTCCAGAATCGACCTTATCTCAGGCTGAAAACGCGTTTTCTGCATTGTCCCATAACTTTCCAGGGAAGCTTCAGAACATGAAATTTTGACCTCCCACTAAAGCAGAAAGGATCTTTCTAGTAGTTGTACATCAAATCTAAGCTGTTTGACGTGTTTTTCCAAAGTTATCAACATTTTTTTGTTTTGCGTTCCGGAACCCACCTTATCACAGGCTGAAAACGCTTTTTCTGCCTTGTCCCATAACTTTGCAGGGAAGCTTCAGAACATGACATTTTCTCATCCCACTATAGCAGAAAGGGTCTTTCTAGTAGTTGCACATCAAATCTAAGCTGTTTGAAGTGTTTTTCCAAAGTTAGCAACATTTTTATGTTTGGCGTTCCGGAATCAACCTTATCTCAGGCTGAAAACGCCTTTTCTGCATTGTGCCATAACTTTGCACGGAAGCTTCAGAACATGAAATTTTCACCTCCCACTGTAGCAGAAAGGGTCTTTCTAGTAGTTGCACATCAAATCTAAGCTGTCTGAAGTGTTTTTCAAAATTTATCATATTTTTGTATTTGGCGTTCCGGAATTGACCTTGTCTCATGCTGAATACGTGTTTTCTGCATTGTGCCATAACTTTGCAGGGAAGTTTCAGAACTTGAAATTTACACCTCCCACTATAGCAGAAATGGTCTTTCTAGTAGTTACACATCAAATGTAAGCTGTGTGAAGAGTTTTTCCAAAGTTATCAACATTTTGATGCTTGGCGTTCCGAAACCCACCTTATCTCAGGCTGAAAACGCGTTTTCTGCATTGTGCCATAACTTTGCAGAGAAGCTTCAGAACATGAAATTTTCACCTCCCACTATAGCAGAAAGGGTCTTTCTAGTAGTTGCACATCAAATCTAAGCTGTTTGAAGTGTTTTTCCAAAGTTATCAACATTTTTATGTTTGGCGTTCCGGAACGCACCTTATTGAAAACGCCTTTTCTGCATTGTGCCATAACTTTGCAGGGAAGCTTCAGAACATTAAATTTTCAACTCCCACTATAGCAGAAAGGGTCTTTCTTGTAGTTGCACGTCAAATCTAAGCTGTCTGAAGTGTTTTTCCAAAGTTATCAACATTTTTATGTTTGGCATTCCAGAATCGACCTTATCTCTGGCTGAAAACGCGTTTTCTGCATTGTGATATAACTTTGCAGGGAAGCTTCAGAACATGAAATTTTCAACTCCCACTATAGCAGAATGGGTCTTTCTCGTAGTTGCACGTCAAATATAAGCTGTCTGAAGTGTTTTTCCAAAGTTATCAACATTTTTATGTTTGGCGTTCCGAAACCCACCTTATCTCACTCTGTAAGCGCGTTTTCTGCATTGTGCCATACCTTTGGAGGAAAGCTTCAGAATATGAAATTTTCACATCCCACTATAGCAGAAAGGGTCTTTCTAGTAGTTGCACAACAAATTTAAGCTGTCTGAAGTGTTTTTCGAAAGTTCTCAAAATTTTTATGTTTGGCGTTTTGGAACCCACCTTATCTCAGGCTGAAAACGCGTTTTCTGCATCGTGCCATAACTTTGCAGGACAGCTGCAGAATATGAAATTTTCACTTCCCACTATAGCAGAAAGGGTCTTTCTAGTAGTTGCACATCAAATCTGAGCTGTTTGAAGTGTTTTTCCAAAGTTATCAACATTTTTATGTTTGGCGTTCCGGAATCAACCTTATCTCAGGCTGAAAACGCGTTTTCTGCTTTGTGCCATAACTTTGCAGGGAAGATTCAGAACATGAAATTTTCTCCTCCCACTATAGCATAAAAGGTCTCTCTATTAGTTGCACATCAAATCTAAGCTGTTTGAAGTGTTTTTCCAAAGTTATCAACATTTTTATGTTTGGCGTTCCGGAATCAACCTTATCTCAGGCTGAAAACGCCTTTTCTGCATTGTGCCATAACTTTGCAGGGAAGCATCAGAACAAAAAAATTTCACCTCCCACAATAGCAGAAAGGGTCTTTCTAGTAGTTGCACATCAAATCTAAGCTGTCTGAAGTGTTTTTCCGAAGATATTAACATTTTTATGTTTGGCGTTCCGGAATCGACCCTATCTCAGGCTGAAAACGCGTTTCCTGCATTGTGGCATAACTTTGCAGGGAAGCTTTAGAACATCGAATTTTCACTTCGACAATGGCAGAAATGGTCTTTCTAGTAGTTGCACATCAAATCTAAGCTGTCTGAAGTGTTTTTCCAGAATTATGAACCTTTTTATGTTTGGCGTTCCGGAATCGACCTTATCTCAGGCTGAAAACGCGTTTTACGCATTGTGCCATAACTTTGCAGGAAAGCTTCAGAACATGAAATTTTCACCTCCCACTATAGCAGAAAGGGTCTTTCTAGTAGTTGCACATCAAATCTAAGCTGTCTAAAGAGTTTTTCCAAAGTTATCAACACTTTCATGTTTGGTGTTCCGGAATCAACCTTATCTCAGGCTGAAAACGCGTTTTACGCATTGTGCCATAACTTTGCAGGAAAGCTTCAGAACATGAAATTTTCAACTCCCACTATAGCAGAAAGGGTCTTTCGAGTAGTTGCACATCAAATCTAAGCTGTCTAAAGAGTTTTTCCAAAGTTATCAATATTTTTATGTTTGGCGTTCCGGAATCGACCTTATCTCAGGCTGAAAACGCGTTTTACGCATGGTGCCATAACTTTGCAGGGAAGCTTCAGAACATCGAATTTTCACCTCCCACTATAGCAGAAACGGTCTTTCTAGTAGTTGCACATCAAATCTAAGCAGTATGAAGTGTTTTTCCAAAGTTATCAACACTTTTATGTTTGGCGTACCAGAATCTATCTTATCTCAGGCTAAAGACGTGTTTTCTGCATTGTGCCATAACTTTGCAGGGAAGCTTCAGAACATGAAATTTTAAACTTGCGCTATAGCAGAAAAGGTCTTTCTAGTAGTTGCACATCAAATCTAAGCTGTCTGAAGTGTCTTTTCAAAGTTATCAACACTTTTATGTTTGGCGCTCCGGAATCGACCTTATCTCAGGCTGAAAACGCGTTTTCGGCATTGTGCCATAACTTTGCAAGGAAGCTTCAGACCATGAAATTTTAAACTTCCACTATAGCAGAAAGGGTCTTTCTCAGAGTTGCACATCAAATCTAAGCTGTCTGAAGTGTTTTTTGAAAGTTTTCAACATTTTTATGTTTGGCGTTCCGGAACCCACCTTATCTCTGGCTGTAAACGCGTTTCCTGCATTGTGCCATAACTTTGCAGGGAAGCTTCAGAACAAGAAATTTTCACCTCCCACTATATCAGAAAGGGTCTTTCTAGTAGTTGCACATCAAATCTAAGCTGTTTGAACTGTTTTTCGAAAGTTATCAACATTTTTATGTTTGGCGTTCCGGAATGGACCTTATCTCAGGCTGAAAACACGATTTACGCATTCTGCCATAACTTTGCAGGAAAGTTTCAGAACATGAATTTTCACCTCCCACTATCGCAGAAAGGGTCTTTCTAGTAGTTGCACATCAAATCTAATCTGTTTGAAGTGTTTTTCCAAAGTTATCAACATTTTTATGTTTGGCGTTCTGAAATCAACCTCATCTCAGACTGAAAACGAGTTTTACGCATTGTGCCATAACTTTGCAGCGAAGCTTCAGAACATGAAATTTTAACTTCCCACTATAGCAGAAAGGGTCTTTCTAGTAGTTGCACATCAAATCTAAGCTGTCGAAGTTGTTTTTCCAAAGTTATCAACATTTTTATGTTTGGCGTTCTGGAACCCACCTTATCTCAAGCTAAAAACGCGTTTTCTGGATAGTGCCATAACTTTGCAGGGAGACTTCAGAACATGAAATTTTAACATCCCACTATAGCAGAAAGGGTCTTTCTAGTAGTTGCACATCAAATCTAAGCTGTCGAAATTGTTTTTCCAAAGTTATCAACATTCTTATGTTTTGCGTTCCGGAATCAACCTTATCTCAGGCTGAAAACGCGTTTTACGCATTGTGCCATAACTTTGCAGGAAAGCTTCAGAACATGAAATTTTCTACTCCCACGAAAGCAGAAAGGGTCTTTCCAGTGGTTGCATATCAAATCAAAGCTGTCTGAAGTGTTTTTCCAAAGTTATCAATATTTTTATGTTTGGCGTTCCGGAATCGACCTTATCTCAGGCTGAAAACGCGTTTCTTGCATTGTGGCATAACTTTGCAGGGAAGCTTCAGAACATGAAATTTTCACCTCCCACTGTAGCAGAAAGGGTCTTTCTAGTAGTTGCACATCAAATCTAAGCTGTCTGAAGTGTTTTTCCAAAGTTATCAACATTTTTATGTTTGGCGTTCCGGAATCGACCTTATCTCAGGCTGAAAACGCGTTTTCTGCATTGTGCCAAAACTTTGTAGGTAAGCTCCAGAACATGAAATTTTCACCTCCCACTATAGCAGAAAGGGTCTTTCTAGTAGGTGCACATCAAATCGAAGCTTTCTGAAGTGTTTTTCCAAAGTTATCAACACTTTTATGTTTGGCGTTCCGGAATCGACCTTATCTCAGGCTGAAAACGGGTTTCCTGCATTGTGCCATAACTTTGCAGTGAAGCTTCAGAACATGAAATTTTCACCTCCCACTGTAGCAGAAAGGGTCTTTCTAGTAGTTGCACATCAAATCTAAGCTGTCTGTCGAGTTTTTCCTGAGTTATCAACATTTTTACGTTTGCCGCTCCGGAACCGACATTATCTCAGGCTGAAAACGCATTTTGTGCATTGAGCCAATAATTCTCAGGGAAGATTCAGAAAATGAAATTTTCACCTCCCACTATAGCAGAAAGGGTCTTTCTCGTAGTTGCACATCACATCTAAGCTGTCTGAAGTGTTTTTCCAAAGTTATCAACATTTTTATGTTTGGCGTTCTGGAATCAACCTTATCTCAGGCTGAAAACGCGTTTTACGCATTGTGCCATAACTTTGCAGGGATGCTTCAGAACATGAAATTTTCACCTCCCACTGTAGCAGAAAGGGTCTTTCTAGTAGTTGCACATCAAATCTAAGCTGTCTGAAGTGTTTTTCCAAAGTTATCAACATTTTTATGTTTGGCCTCCTGGAACCCTCCTAATCTCAGGCTGAAAACGCGTTTTCTGCATAGTGCCATAACTTTTCAGGGAAGCTTCAGAACATGAAACGTTCGCCTACCACTATAGCGGATAGGGTCTTTCTAGTAGTTGCACATCAAATCTAAGCTGTCTGAAGTGTTTTTCCAAAGTTATCAACATTTTTATGATTGGCATTCTGGAACCCACCTTATCGGAGGCTGAAAACGCGTTTTCTGCATTGTGCCGTAACTTTGCAGGGACACATCAGAACATGAAATTTTTTCCTCCCACGATAGCAGAAAGGGTATTTCCAATAGTTGCACATCAAATCTAAGTTGTCTGAAGTGTTTTTCCAAAGTTATCAACATTCTTATGTTTGGCTTTCCGGAAACAACCCTATGTCAGACTGAAAACGTGTTTTCTGCATTGTGCCATAACTTTGCAGGGAAACTTCAGAACATGAAATTTTAACCTCGCACTATCGCAGAAAGGGTCTTTCTAGTAGTTGCACATCAAATCTAAGCTGTCTGAAATGTTTTTCCAAAGTTATCAACATTCTTATGTTTGGCGTTCCGGAATCAACCTCATCTCAGGCTGAAAACGCGTTTTACGCATTGTGCCATAACTTTGCAGGAAAGCTTCAGAACATGAAATTTTCCTCTACCACAATAGCAGAAAGGGTCTTTTTAGTAGTTGCACATCAAATCTAAGCTGTCTGAAGTGTTTTTCCAAAGTTGTCAACATTTTTATGTTTGGCTTTCCGGAATCGACCTTATCTCAGTCTGCAAACGTATTTTTTGCATTGTGCCATAACTTTGCAGGGAAGCTACAGAACATGAAATTTTCAACTCCCACTATAACAGAAAGGGTCTTTCTAGTAGTTGCACATCAAATCTAAGTTATCTGAAGTGTTTTTCGAAAGCTATCAACATTTTGTAGGATAGCGTTCCGGAAACGACCTTATCTCGGGCTGAAAACGCATTTTCTGCATTGTGCCATAACTTTGCAGGGAAGCTTCAGAACATGAAATTTTCACCTCCCACTATAGCAGAAAGGGTCTTTCTAGTCGATGCACATTAAATCTAAGCTGTCTGAAGTGTTTTTCCAAAGTTATCAACATTTTTACGTTTGCCGCTCCGGAACCGACATTATCTCAGGCTGAAAACGCATTTTGTGCATTGAGCCATTAATTCTCAGGGAAGATTCAGAAAATGAAATTTTCACCTCCCACTATAGCAGAAAGGGTCTTTCTAGTAGTTGCACATCACATCTAAGCTGTCTGAAGTGTTTTTCCAAAGTTATCAACATTTTTATGTTTGGCGTTCTGGAATCGACCATATCTCAGGCTGAAAACGCGTTTTCTGCATTGTGCCATAACTTTGCAGGGAAGCTTCAGAACATGAAATTTTAACCTCCCCCTCTTGCAGAAAGTGTCTTTCTAGTAGTTGCACATCGAATCTAACCTGTCTGAAATGTTTTTCCAAAGTTATCAACATTTTTATGTTTGGCGTTCCGGAATCAACCTTATCTCAGGCTGAAGACGCGTTTTACGCATTGTGCCATAACTTTGCAGGGAAGTTCCAGAAAATGAAATTTTCACCTCCCACTATGGTAGAAAGGGTTTTTCTAGTAGTTGCACATCAAATCTATGCTGTCTGAAGTATTTTTCCAAAGTTATCAACATTTTTATGTTTGGCGTTCCGGAATCGACCTTATCTCAGGCTGAAAACGTGTTTTCTGCATTGTGCCATAACTTCTCAGGGAAGCTTCAGAACATGAAATTTTCACCTCCCACTATCGCAGAAAGGGTCTTTCTAGTAGTTGCACATCAAATCTAAGCTGTCTGAAGTGTTTTTCCAAAGATATCAACATTTTTGTGTTTGGCGTTCTGGAACCGACCTTATCTCAGGCTGAAAACGCGTTTTCTGCTTTGTGCCATAACTTTGCAGGGAAGCTTCAGAACATGAAATTTTCAACTCCCACTATAACAGAAAGGGTCATTCTAGTAGTTGCACATCATATCTAAGCTGTCTGAAGTGTTTTTCCAAAGTTATAAACATTTTTATGTTTGGCGTTCCGAAACCCACCTTATCTCAGGCTGAAAACGCGTTTTCTGCATTGTTCCTTAACTTTGCAGGGAAGCATCAGAACATTAAATTTTCAGCTCCCACGATGACAAACAGGTTCTTTCTAATAGTTGCACATCAAATCTAATCTGTCTGAAGTGTTTTTCCAAAGTTATAAACATTTTTATGTTTGGCGTTCCGGAACCCACCTTATCTCAGGCTGAAAACGTGTTTTCTGCATTGTGCCATAACTTCTCAGGGAAGCTTCAGAACATGAAATTTTCACCTCCCACTATCGCAGAAAGGGTCTTTCTAGTAGTTGCACATCAAATCTAAGCTGTCTGAAGTGTTTTTCCAAAGATATCAACATTTTTGTGTTTGGCGTTCCGGAATCAACCTTATCTCAGGCTGAAAACGCGTTTTCTGCTTTGTGCCATAACTTTGCAGGGAAGCATCAGAACATTAAATTTTCAGCTCCCACTATGACAAACAGGTTCTTTCTAATAGTTGCACATCAAATCTAATCTGTCTGAAGTGTTTTTCGAAAGTTATGAACATTTTTATGTTTGGCGTTCCGGAACCCACCTTGTCTCAGGCTGAAAACGCGTTTTCTGCTTTATGCCATAACTTTGCTGGGAATCTTCAGAACATGAAATTTTCACCTCCCACTATAGCAGAAAGGGTCTTTCTAGTAGTTGCACATCAAATCTAAGCTGTCTGAAATGTTTTTTCCAAAGTTATCAACATTTTCATGTTTGGCGTTCCGCAACCCACCTTATCTCAGGCTGAAAACGCGTTTTCTGCATTGTGCCATAACTTTGCAGGGAAGCTTCAGAAAATGAAATTTTAACCACCCACTGTAGCAGAAAGGCTCTTTCTAGTAGTTTCACATCAAATCTATGCTGTCTGAATTGTTTTACCAAAGTTATCAACAGTTTTATGTTTGGCGTTCCGGAACCCACCTTATCTCAGGCTGAAAACCCGTTTTCTACATTGTTCCTTAACTTTGTAGGGAAGCATCAGAACCTAAAATTTTCAGCTCCCACTATGACAAACAGGGTCTTTCTAATAGTTGCACATCAAATCTAATCTGTCTGAAGTGTTTTTCGAAAGTTATCAACATTTTTATGTTTGGCGTTCCGGAACCCACCTTATCTCAGGCTGAAACTGTGTTTTCTTCATTGTCCCATAACTTTGAAGGAAAGCTTCACAACATGAAAGTTTCACCTCCCACTATAGCAGAAAGGGTTTTTCTAGTAGTTGCACATCAAATCTAAGCTGTCTGAAGTGTTTTTCGAAAGTTATCAACATTTTTATGTTTGGCGTTCCGGAATCGACCTTATCTCAGGCTGAAAACGCGTTTTACGCATTGTCCCATAACTTTCCAGGGAAGCTTCAGAACATGAAATGTTTACCTCCCACTATGTCAGAAAGAGTCTTTCTAGTAGTTGAACATCAAATCTAAGCAGTCTGAAGTGTTGTTCCAAAGTTATCAACATTTTTACGTTTCGCGTTCCGGAACCCACCTTATCTCAGGCTGAAAACGCATTTTGTGCATTGAGCCATTAATTCTCAGGGAAGATTCAGAAAATGAAATTTTCACCTCCCACTATAGCAGAAAGGGTCTTTCTAGTAGTTGCACAACAAATCTAAGCTGTCTGAAGTTCCAGTTTCCAAAGTTATCAACATTTTTATGTTTGGCGTTCTGGAATCGACCTTATCTCAGGCTGAAAACGCGTTTTCTGCATTGTGCCATAACTTTGCAGGGAAGCTTCAGAACAAGAAATTTTAACCTCCTCCTCTTGCAGAAAGTGTCTTTCTAGTAGTTGCACATCAAAACTAACCTGTCTGAAATGTTTTTCCAAAGTTATCAACATTTTTATGTTTGGCGTTCCGGAATCAACCTTATCTCAGGCTGAAGACGCGTTTTACGCATTGTGCCATAACTTTACAGGGAAGTTCCAGAAAATGAAATTTTCACCTCCCACTATGGCAGAAAGGGTCTTTCTAGTAGTTGCACATCAAATCTAAGCTGTCTGAAGTGTTTTTCGAAAGTTATCAACATTTTTATGTTTGGCGTTCTGGAACCCTCCTTATCTCAGGCTGAAAACGCGTTTTTTGCATTGTGCCATAACTTTGCAGGGAAGCTTCAGAACATGAAATTTTGAAATTCCTCTAAAGCAGAAACAGTCTTTCTAGTAGTTGCACATCAAATCTAAGCTGTCTGAAGTGTTGTTCCAAAGTTATCAACATTTTTACGTTTGGCGTTCCGGAACCCACCTTATCTCAAGCTGAAAACGTGTTTTCTGCATTGTGCCATAACTTCTCAGGGAAGCTTCAGAACATGAAATTTTCACCTCCCACTATCGCAGATAGGGTCTTTCTAGTAGTTGCACATCAAATCTAAGCTGTCTGAAGTGTTTTTCCAAAGATATCAACATTTTTATGTTTGGCGTTCCGGAACCCACCTTATCTCAGGCTGAAAACGCGTTTTCTGCTTTGTGCCATAACTTTGCAGGGAAGCTTCAGAACATGAAATTTTCAACTCCCACTATAACAGACAGGGACTTTGTGGTCGTTGCACATCAAATCTAAGCTGTCTGAAGTGTTTTTCGAAAGTTATCAACATTTTTATGTTTGGCGTTCCGGAACCCACCTTGTCTCAGGCTGTAAACGCGTTTTCTGCATTGTGCCACAACTTTGCAGGGAAGCTTCAGAACATGAAATTTTAACCACCCACTATAGCAGAAAGGGTCTTTCTAGTAGTTGCACATCATATCTAAGCTGTCTGAAGTGTTTTTCCAAAGTTATAAACATTTTTATGTTTGGCGTTCCGAAACCCACCTTATCTCAGGCTGAAAACGCGTTTTCTGCTTTGTTCCTTAACTTTGCAGGGAAGCATCAGAACATTAAACTTTCAGCTCCCACTATGACAAACAGGTTCTTTCTAATAGTTGCAACTCAAATCTTATCTGTCTGAAGTGTTTTTCGTAAGTTATCAACATTTTTATGTTTGTCGTTCTGGAATCGACCTTATCTCAGGCTGAAAACGTGTTTTACGCATTGTCCCATAACTTTCCAGGGAAGCTTCAGAACATGAAATTTTGACCTCCCACTATGGCAAAAAGGGTCTTTCTAGTAGTTGCACATCAAATCTAAGCTGTCTGAAGTGTTGTTCCAAAGTTATCAACATTTTTATGTTTGGCGTTCCGGAACCCACCTTATCTCAGGCTGAAAACACATTTTGTGCATTGTGCCATAAATTCTCAGGGAAGATTCAGAAAATGAAATTTTCACCTCCCACTATAGCAGAAAGGGTCTTTCTAGTAGTTGCACATCAAATCTAAGCTGTCTGATGAGTTTTTCCAAAGTTATCAACATTTTCATGTTTGGCGTTCCGGAATCGACCTTATCTCAGGCTGAAGACGCGTTTTACGCATTGTGACATAACTTTGCAGAGAAGTTCCAGGAAATGAAATTTTCACCTCCCACTATGGCAGAAAGGGTTTTTCTAGTAGTTGCACATCAAATCTAAGGTGTCTGAAGTGTTTTTCGAAAGTTATCAACATTTTTATGTTTGGCGTCCCGGAATCGACCTTATGTCAGTTTGAAAAATTGTTTTCTGCATTATCCCATAACTTTCCAGGGAAGCTTCAGAACATGAAATTTTGACATCCCTCTATAGCAGAAAGGGTATTTCTAGTAGTTTCACATCAAATCTAAGCTGTCTGAAGTGCTTTTTGAAAATTATCAACATTTTTATATTTGGCGTTCCGGAACCCACCTTATCTCAAGCTGAAAACGCGTTTTCTGCATTATGTCATTACTTTGCAGGGAAGCTTCAGAACATGAAATGTTCACCTCCCACTATAGCAGAAAGGGTCTTTCTAGTAGTTGCACATCAAATCTAAGCTGTCTGATGTGTTTTTCCAAAGTTATCAACATTTTTATGTTTGGCGTTCCGGAATCGACCTTATCTCAGGCTGAAAACGCGTTTTACGCATTGTGCCATGACTATGCAGGGAAGCTTCAGAAAATGCAATTTTCACCTCCCACTATAGCAGAAAGGGTCTTTCTAGTAGTTGCACATCAAATCTAAGCTGGATGAAGTTTTTTTCCAAAGTTATCAACATTTTTATGTTTGGCGTTCCGGAACCCACCTTATCTCAGGCTGAAAACGCGGTTTCTGCATTGTTCCTTAACTTTGCAGGGAAGCTTCAGAACATGAAATTTTCAACTCCCACTATAACAGACAGGGTCTTTCTAGTAGTTGCACATCAAATCTAAGTTGTCTGAAGTGTTTTTCGAAAGCTATCAAAATTTTTTAGGTTGGCGTTCCGGAAACGACCTTATCTCGGGCTGAAAACGCGTTTTCTGCTTTGTGCCATAACTTCGCAGGGAAGCTTCAGAACATGAAATTTTAACCTCCCACTATATAAGAAAGGGTCTTTCAAGTCGTTGCACATCAAATCTAAGCTGTCTGAAGTGTTTTTCCAAAGTTATAAACATTTTTATGTTTGGCGTTCCGGAACCCACCTTATCTCAGGCTGAAAACGCGTTTTCTGCATTGTTACTTAACTTTGCAGGGAAGCTTCAGAACATGAAATTTTCAACTCCCACCATAACAGACAGGGTCTTTCTAGTAGTTGCACATCAATTCTAAGCTGTATGAAGTTTTTTTTTCCAAAGTTATCAACATTTTTATGTTTGGCGTTCCGGAATCAACCTTATCTCAGGCTGAAAACGCGTTTTCTGCATTGTGCCATAACTTTGCAAGGAAGTTTCAGAACATGAAATTTTCACCTCCCACTATAGCAGAAAGGGTCTTTCTAGTCGTTGCACATCAAATCTAAGCTGTCTGAAGTGTTTTTCCAAAGTTATCAACATTTTTATGTTTGGCGTTCCGGAACCCACCTCATCTCAGGCTGAAAACGCATTTTCTGCTTTGTGCCATAACTTTGCTGGGAATCTTTTGAACATGAAATTTTCACCTCCCACAATAGCATAATGGGTCTTTCTTGTAGTTGCACATCAAATCTAAGCTGTCTGAAGTGGTTTTCCAAAGTTATCAACATTTTTATGTTTGGCGTTCCAGAACCCACCTTATCTCAGGCTGAAAACGCGGTTTCTGCATTGTTCCTTAACTTTGCAGGGAAGCTTGAGACCATGAAATTTTAAACTCCCATTATAACAGACAGGGTCTTTCTAGTAGTTGCAGATCAAATCTAAGTTGTCTGAAGTGTTTTTCGATAGCTATCAACATTTTTTCGGTTAGCGTTCCGGAAACGACCTTATCTCGGGCTGAAAACGTGTTTTCTGCATTGTGCCATAACTTTGCAGGGAAGCTTCAGAACATGAAATTTTCAACTCCCACTATAACAGACAGGGTCTTTCTAGTAGTTGCACATCAAATCTAAGCTGTCTGAAGTGGTTTTCCAAAGTCATCAACATTTTTATGTTAGGCGTTCCGGAACCCACCTTATCTCAGGCAGAAAACGCGTTTTCTGCATTGTCCCATAACTTTCCAGGGAAGCTTCAGAACATGAAATTTTGACCTCCCACTATAGCAGAAAGGGTCCTTCAAGTAGTTGCACATCAAATCTAAGCTGTCTGAAGTGTTTTTCCAAAGTTATCAACATTTTTATGTTTGGCGTTTCGGAATCAACCTTATCTCAGGCTGAAAACGCTTTTTACGCTTTGTGCCATAACTTTGCAGGGAAGCTTCAGAAAATGAAATTTTCACCTCCCACTATAGCAGAAAGGGTTTTTCTAGTAGTTGCACATCAAATCTAAGCGGTTTGAAGTGTTTTTCCAAAGTTATCAACATTTTTATGTTAGGCGTTCCGGAACCCACCTTATCTCAGGCAGAAAACGCGTTTTCTGCATTGTCCCATAACTTTCCAGGGAAGCTTCAGAACATGAAATTTTGACCTCCCACTATAGCAGAAAGGGTCTTTCTAGTAGTTGCACATCAAATCTAAGCTGTCTGAGGTGTTTTTCCAAAGTTATCAACATTTTTATGTTTTGCGTTCCAGAATCGACCTTATCTCAGGCTGAAAACGCGTTTTACGCATTGTGCCATAACTTTGCAGGGAAGCTTGAGAAAATGAAATTTTCACCTCCCACTAAAGCAGAAAGGATCGTTCTAGTAGTTGCACATCAAATCTAAGCTGACTGAAGTGTTGTTCCAAAGTTATCAAAATTTTTACCCTTGGCGTTCCGGAACCCACCTTATCTCAGGCTGAAAACGCGTTTTCTGCATTGTGCCATAACTTCTCAGGGAAGCTTCAGAACATGAAATGTTCACCTCCCACTATAGAAGAAAGGGTCTTTCTAGTAGTTGCACATCAAATCTAAGCTGTCTGAAGTGTTTTTTAAAAGTTATCAACATTTTTACGTTTGGCGTTCCGGAACCCACCTTATCTCAGGCTGAAAACGCGTTTTCTGCATTGTGTCATATTTTTGCAGGGAAGCTTCAGAACATGAAATTCTAACCTCCCACTATAGCAGAAAGGGTCCTTCCAGTAGTTGCACATCAAATCTAAGCTGTTTGAAGTGTTTTTCCAAAGTTATCAACATTTTTATGTTTGGCGTTCCGGAATCAACCTTATCTCAGGCTGAAAATGCATTTTCTGCATTGTGCCATAACTTCTCAGGGAAGCTTCAGAACGTGAAATGTTCACATCCCACGATAGCAGAAAGGGTCTTTCTAGTAGTTCCACATCAGATCTAAGCTGTCCGAAGTGTTTTTCGAAAGTTATCAACATTTTTATGTTTGGTGTTCCGGAACCCACCTTATCTCAGGCTGAAAACGCGTTTTCTGCATTGTGCCATATCTTTGCAGGGAAGCTTCAGAAAATGAAATTTTAACCTCCCACTATAGCAGAAAGGGTCGTTCTAGTAGTTGCACATCAAATCTAAGCTGTCTGAAGTGTTTTTCCAAAGTTATCAACATTTTTATGTTTGGCGTTCCGGAATCGACCTTATCTCAGGCTGAAAACGCTTTTTACGCTTTGTGCCATAACTTTGCAGGGAAGCTTCAGAAAATGAAATTTTCACCTCCCACTATAGCAGAAAGGGTTTTTCTAGTAGTTGCACATCAAACCTAAGCTGTTTGAAGTGTTTTTCCAAAGTTATCAACATTTTTATGTTAGGCGTTCCGGAATCAACCTTATCTCAGGCTGAAAACGCATTTTCTGCATTGTGCCATAACTTTGCAAGGAAGCTTCAGAACATGAAATTTCGACCTCCCACTATAGCAGAAAGGGTCTTTCTAGTTGTTGCACATCAAATCTAAGCTGTCTGAAGGGTTTTTCGAAAGTTATCAATATTTTTATGTTTGGCGTTCCGGAACCCACCTTATCTCAGGCTGAAAACGCGTTTTCGGCATTGTGCCATAACTTTGCTGGGAAGCTTCAGAACATGAAATTTTCACGTCCCACTATAGCAGAAAGGGTCTTTCTTGTAGTTGCACATCAAATCTAAGCTGTCTGATGTGTTTTTCGAAAGTTATCAACATTTTTATGTTTGGCGTTCCGGAATCGACCTTATCTCAGGCTGAAAATGCTTTTTACGCTTGGTGCCATAACTTTGCAGGGAAGCTTCAGGAAATGAAATTTTCACCTCCCACTATAGCAGAAAGGGTCTTTCTAGAAGTTGCACATCAAATCTAAGCTGTCTGAAGTGTTTTTCCAAAGTTATCAACATTTTTATGTTTGGCGTTACAGAATCGACCATATCTCAGGATGAAAAAATGTTTTCTGCATTGTCCCATATCTTCTCAGGGAAGCTTCAGAACATGAAATTTTGACCTAACACTATAGCAGAAAGGGTCTTTCTAGTAGTTGCACATCAAATCTAAGCTGTCTGATGTGTTTTTCCAAAGTTATCAACATTGTTATGTTTGGCGTTCCGGAATCGACCTTATCTCAGGCTGAAAACGCGTTTTCTGCATTGTGCCATAACTTCTCAGGGAAGCTTCAGAACATGAAATGTTCACCACCCACTATAGCAGAAAGGGTCCTTCTAGTAGTTGCACATCAAATCTAAGCTGTCTGAAGTGTTTTTCCAAAGTTATCAACATTTTTATGTTTGGCGTTCCGGAATCGACCTTATTTCTGGCTGAAAACGCTTTTTACGCTTTGTGCCATAACTTTGCAGCGAAGCTTCAGAAAATGAAATTTTCACCTCCCACTATAGCAGAAAGGGTCTTTCTAGTAGTTGCACATCAGATCTAAGCTGTCCGAAGTGTTTTTCGAAAGTTATCAACATTTTTATGTTTGGCGTTCCGGAATCGACCTTATCTCAGGCTGAAAACGCGTTTTACGTATTGTGCCATAACTTTGCAGGGAAGCTTCAGGACCTTGAATTTTCACCATCCACTATCAGAAAGGGTCTTTCTAGTAGTTGCACCTCAAATCTAAGCTGTCTGAAGTGTTTTTCCAAAGTTATCAACATTTTTATGTTTGGCGTTCCAGAATCGACCTTATGTCAGGCTGAAAACGCGATGTCTGCATTGTGCCATAACTTTGCATGGAAGCTTCCGAACATGAAATTTTAACCTCCTACTATAGCAGAAAGGCTCTTTCTAGTAGTTGCACATCAAATCTAAGCTGTCTGAAATGTTTTTCCAAAGTTATCAACATTTTTATGTTTGGCGTTCCGGAACCCCCCTAATCTCAGGCTGAAAACGCGTTTTCTGCATTGTGCCATAACTTTGCAGGGAAGCTTCAGAACATGAAATTTTAACCTCCCACTGTAGCAGAAAGGGTCTTTCTAGTAGTTGCACATCAAATCTAAGATGTCTGAAGTGTTTTTCGAAAGTTATCAACATTTTTATGTGTGGCGTTCCGGAATCTACCTTATCTCAGGATGAAAATGCATTTTCTGCATTGTCCCATAACTTTCCAGGGAAGCTTCAGAACATGAAATTTTGACCTCCCACTATAGCAGAAAGGGTCTTTCAAGTAGTTGCACGTCAAATCTCAGCTGTCTGAAGTGTTTTTCGAACGTTATCAACATTTTTATGTTTGGCGTTCCAGAATCGACCTTATCTCAGGCTGAAAACGCATTGTCTGCATTGTGACATAACTTTGCATGGAAGCTTCCGAACATGAAATTTTAACCTCCCACTATAGCAGAATGGGTCTTTCTAGTAGTTGCACATCAAATCTAAGCTGTCTGAAGTGTTTTTCCAAAGTTATCAACATTTTTATGTTTGGCGTTCCGGAATCGACATTATCTCAGTCTGAAAACGCATTTTCTGCATTGTGCGATAACTTTGCAAGGAAGCTTCAGAACATGAAATTTTTTCCTCCCACTATAGCAGAAAGGGTCTTTCTAGTAGTTGCACATCAAATCTAAGCTGTCTGATGTGTTTTTCCAAAGTTATCAACATTTTTATGTATGGCTTTCCGGAATCGACCTTATCTCAGGCTGAAAACGCGTTTTCTGCATTGTGCCATAACTTCTCAGGGAAGCTTCACAACATGAAATGTTCACCTCCCACTGTAGCAGAAAGGGTCTTTCTAGTAGTTGCACATCAAATCTAAGCTGTCTGAAGTGTTGTTCCAAAGTTATCAACATTTTTACGTTTGGCGTTTCGGAAACCACCTTGTCTCAGTCTGAAAACGCGTTTTACGCATTGTGCCATAAGTTTGCAGGGAAGCTTCAGAACATGAAATTTTCACCTCCCACTACAGCAGAAAGGGTCTTTCTAGTAGTTGCACATCAAATGTAAGCTGTCTGAAGTGTTTTTCCAAAGTTATCAACGTTTTTATGTTTGGCGTTCCGGAATCGACCTTATCTCAGGCTGAAAACGCGTTTCACGCATTGTGCCATAACTTTGCAGGGAAGGTTCAGAAAATGAAATTTTCACCTCCCACTATAGCAGAAAGGGTATTTCTAGTAGTTGCACATTAAATCTAAGCTGTCTGAAGTGTTTTTCCAAAATTATCAACATTTTTATGTTTGGCGTTCCGGAACCCACCTTATCTCAGGCTGAAAACGCGTTTTCGGCATTGTGCCATAACTTTGAAGGGAAGCTACAGAAAATGAAATTTTCACCTCCCACTATAGCAGAAAGGGTTTTTCTAGTAGTTGCACATCAAATCTAAGCTGTTTGAAGTGTTTTTCCAAAGTTATCAACATTTTTATGTTAGGCGTTCCGGAATCAACCTTATCTCAGGCTGAAAACGCATTTTCTGCATTGTGCCATAACTTTGCAAGGAAGCTTCAGAACATGAAATTTCGACCTCCCACTATAGCAGAAAGGGTCTTTCTAGTTGTTGCACATCAAATCTAAGCTGTCTGAAGGGTTTTTCGAAAGTTATCAATATTTTTATGTTTGGCGTTCCGGAACCCACCTTATCTCAGGCTGAAAACGCGTTTTCGGCATTGTGCCATAACTTTGCTGGGAAGCTTCAGAACATGAAATTTTCACGTCCCACTATAGCAGAAAGGGTCTTTCTTGTAGTTGCACATCAAATCTAAGCTGTCTGATGTGTTTTTCGAAAGTTATCAACATTTTTATGTTTGGCGTTCCGGAATCGACCTTATCTCAGGCTGAAAATGCTTTTTACGCTTGGTGCCATAACTTTGCAGGGAAGCTTCAGAACATGCAATGTTCACCTGCCACTATAGCAGAAAGGGTATTTCTAGTAGTTGCACATTAAATCTAAGCTGTCTGAAGTGTTGTTCCAAAGTTATCAACATTTTTACGTTTGGCTTTTCGGAAACCACCTTGTCTCAGGCTGAAAACGCGTTTTCTGCATTGTGCCATAACTTCTCAGGGAAGCTTCAGAACATGAAATGTTCACCTCCCACTATAGCAGAAAGGGTCTTTCTAGTAGTTGCACATCAAATCTAAGCTGTCTGAAGTGTTTCTCGAAAGTTTTCAACATTTTTATGTTTGGCGTTCCGGAACCCACCTTATCTCAGGCTGAAAACGCGTTTTCGGCATTGTGCCATAACTTTGCAGGGAAGCTTCAGAAAATGAAATTTTCACCTCCCACTACAGCAGAAAGGGTCTTTCTAGTAGTTGCAGATCAAATCTAAGTTGTCTGATGTGTTTTTCCAAAGTTATCAACATTTTTATTTTTGGCGTTCCGGAATCGACCTTATCTTAGGCTGAAAACGCGTTTTACGCATTGTGCCATAACTTTGCAGGGAAGCTTCAGAACATGAAATGTTCACCTCCCACTATAGCAGAAAGGGTCTTTCTAGTAGTTGCACATCAAATGTTAGCTGTCTGAAGTGTTTTTCCAAAGTTATCAACATTTTTATGTTTGGTGTTCCGGAATCGACCTTATCTCAGGCTGAAAACGCGTTTTACGCATTGTGCCATAACTTTGCAGGGAAGGTTCAGAAAATGAAATTTTCACCTTCCACTATAGCAGAAAGGGTATTTCTAGTAGTTGCACATGAAATCTAAGCTGTCTGAAGTGTTTTTCGAAAGTTATCAACATTTTTATGTTTGGCGTTCCGGAATCGACCTTATCTCACGATGAAAAATCGTTTTCTGCATTGTCCCATAACTTTGCAGGGAAGCTTCCGAACTTGAAATTTTCACCTCCCACTATACCAGAAAGGGTCTTTCTAGTAGTTGCACCTCAAATCTAAGCTGTCTAATGTGTTTTTCGAAAGTTTTCAACATTTTTATGTTTGGTGTTCCTGAATCGACCTTATCTCAGGCTGAAAACGCGTTTCCTGCATTGTGCCATAACTTTGCAAGGAATCTTCAGAACATGAAATTTTCACCTCCCACTACAGCAGAAAGGGTCTTTCTAGTAGTTGCACATCAAATCTAAGCTGTCTGGAATGTTTTTCCAAATTTATCAACATTTTTACGTTTGGCGTTCCAGAATCGACCTTATCTCAGGCTGAAAACGCGTTGTCTGCATTGTGCCATAACTTTGCATGGAAGCTTCAGAAAATGAAATTTTCACGTCCCACTATAGCAGAAAGGGTTTTTCTAGTAGTTGCACATCAAATCTAAGCTGTCTGAAGTGTTGTTCCAAAGTTATCAACATTTTTACGTTTCGCGTTTCGGAAACCACCTTATCTCAGGCTGAAAACGCGTTTTCGGCATTGTGCCATAACTTTGCTGGGAAACTTCAGAACATGAAATTTTCACGTCCCACTATAGCAGAAAGGGTCTTTCAAGTATTTGCACATCAGATCTAAGCTGTCTGAAGTGTTTTTCGAAAGTTATCAACATTTTTATGTTTGGCGTTCCGGAATCGACCTTATCTCAGGATGAAAAATCGTTTTCTGCATTGTCCGATAACTTTGCAGGGAAGCTTCAGAACATGAAATTTTCACATCCCACTACAGCAGAAAGGGTCTTTCTAGTATTTGCACATCAAATCTAAGCTGTCTGAAGTGTTTTTCGAAAGTTATCAACATTTTTATGTTTGGCGTTCCGGAACCCACGTTATCACAAGCTGAAAACGCGTTTTCTGCATTGTGCCAAAACTTTGCAGGGAAGCTTCAGAACATGAAATTTTCAGGTCCCACTATAGCAGAATGGGTCTTTCTAGTAGATGCACATCAAATCTAAGCTGTCTGAAGTGTTTTTCGAAAGTTATCAACATTTTTATGTTTGGCGTCCCGGAATCGACCTTATCTCAGACTGAAAATGCGTTTTCGGCATTGTGCCATAACTTTGCATGGAAGCTTTCGAACATGAAATTTTAACCTCCCACTATAGCAGAAAGGGTCTTTCTAGTATTTGAACATCAAATCTAAGCTGTCTAAAATGTTATTCGAAAGTTATCAACATTTTTATGTTTGGCGTTCTGGAACCCACCTTATCACAAGCTGAAAACGCGTTTTCTGCATTGTGCCATAACTTTGCAGGGAAGCTTCAGCACATGAAATTTTCACGTCCCACTATACCAGAAAGGGTCTTTCTAGTAGTTGCACATCAAATCTAAGCTGTCAGAAGTGTTGTTCAAAAGTAATCAACATTTTTACCTTTGGCGATTTGGAAACCACCTTATCTCAGGCTGAAAACGCGTTTTCTGCATTGTGCCATAACTTCTCAGGGAAGCTTCAGAACATGAAATGTTCACCTCCCACTATAGCAGAAAGGGTCTTTCTAGTAGTTGCACATCAAATCTAAGCTGTCTGAAGTGTTGTTCCAAAGTTATCAACATTTTTACGTTTGGCGTTCCGGAACCCACCTTATCTCAGGCTTAAAACGCGTTTTCTGCATTGTGCCATAACTTTGCAGGGAAGCTTTAGAACATGAAATTTTAACCTCCCACTATAGCAGAAAGGGTCCTTCTAGTAGTTGCACATCAAATCTAAGATGTCTGAAGTGTTTTTCGAAAGTTATCAACATTTTTATGTGTGGCGTTCCGGAATCTACCTTATCTCAGGATGAAAATGCATTTTCTGCATTGTCCCATAACTTTCCAGGGAAGCTTCAGAACATGAAATTTTGACCTCCCACTATAGCAGAAAGGGTCTTTCTAGTAGTTGCACGTCAAATCTCAGCTGTCTGAAGTGTTTTTCGAACGTTATCAACATTTTTATGTTTGGCGTTCCAGAATCGACCTTATCTCAGGCTGAAAACGCATTGTCTGCATTGTGACATAACTTTGCAGGGAAGCTTCCGAACATGAAATTTTAACCTCCCACTATAGCAGAAAGGGTCTTTCTAGTAGTTGCACATCAAATCTAAGCTGTCTGAAGTGTTGTTCCAAAGTTATCAACATTTTTATGTTTGGCGATGCGGAATCGATATTATCTCAGTCTGAAAACGCATTTTCTGCATTGTGCCATAACTTTGCAAGGAAGCTTCAGAACATCAAATTTTGACCTCCCACTATAGCAGAAAGGGTCTTTCTAGTAGTTGCACAGCAAATCTAAGCTGTCTGAAGTGTTTTTCGAAAGTTATCAACATTTTTTTGTTTGGCATTCCGGAATCGACCTTATCTCAGGATGAAAATGCGTTGTCTGCATTGTGCCATAACTTTGCATGGAAGCTTCAGAACATGAAATTTTGACCTCCCACTATAGCAGAAAGGGTCTTTCTAGTAGTTGCACATCAAATCTAAGCTGTCTGAAGTGTTTTTCCAAAGTTATCAACATTTTTATGTTTGGCGTTCTGGAACCCACCTTATCACAAGCTGAAAACGCGTTTTCTGCATTGTGCCATAACTTTGCAGGGAAGCTTCAGCACATGAAATTTTCACGTCCCACGATACCAGAAAGGGTCTTTCTAGTAGTTGCACATCAAATCTAAGCTGTCTGAAGTGTTTTTCGAAAGTTATGAACATTTTTATGTTTCGCGTTCCGTAATCGACCTTATCTGAGGATGAAAAATCGTTTTCTGCATTGTCCCATAACTTTCCATGGGAAGCTTCAGAACATGAAATTTTGACCTCCCACTATAGCAGAAAGGGTCTTTCTAGTAGTTGCACATTAAATCTAAGCTGTCAGAAGTGTTGTTCCAAAGTAATCAACATTTTTACCTTTGGCGATTTGCAAACCACCTTATCTCAGGCTGAAAACGCGTTTTCTGCATTGTGCCATAACTTCTCAGGGAAGCTTCAGAACATGAAATGTTCACCTCCCACTATAGCAGAAAGGGTCTTTCTAGTAGTTGCACATCAAATCTAAGCTGTCTGAAGTGTTGTTCCAAAGTTATCAACATTTTTACGTTTGGCGTTCCGGAACCCACCTTATCTCAGGCTTAAAACGCGTTTTCTGCATTGTGCCATAACTTTGCAGGGAAGCTTCAGAACATGAAATTTTAACCTCCCACTATAGCAGAAAGGGTCCTTCTAGTAGTTGCACATCAAATCTAAGATGTCTGAGGTGTTTTTCGAAAGTTATCAACATTCTTATGTGTGGCGTTCCGGAATCTACCTTATCTCAGGATGAAAATGCATTTTCTGCATTGTCCCATAACTTTCCAGGGAAGCTTCAGAACATGAAATTTTGACCTCCCACTATAGCAGAAAGGGTCTTTCTAGTAGTTGCACATCAAATCTCAGCTGTCTGAAGTGTTTTTCGAACCTTATCAACATTTTTATGTTTGGCGTTCCAGAATCGACCTTATCTCAGGCTGAAAACGCATTGTCTGCATTGTGACATAACTTTGCAAGGAAGCTTCCGAACATGAAATTTTAACCTCCAACTATAGCAGAAAGGGTCTTTCTAGTAGTTGCACATCAAATCTAAGCTGTCTGAAGTGTTTTTCCAAAGTTATCAACATTTTTATGTTTGGCGATCCGGAATCGACATTATCTCAGTCTGAAAACGCATTTTCTGCATTGTGCCATAACTTTGCAAGGAAGCTTCAGAACATCAAATTTTGACCTCCCACTATAGCAGAAAGGGTCTTTCTAGTAGTTGCACAGCAAATCTAAGCTGTCTGAAGTGTTTTTCGAAAGTTATCAACATTTTTTTGTTTGGCATTCCGGAATCGACCTTATCTCAGGATGAAAATGCGTTGTCTGCATTGTGCCATAACTTTGCATGGAAGCTTCAGAACATGAAATTTTGACCTCCCACTATAGCAGAAAGGGTCTTTCTAGTAGTTGCACATCAAATCTAAGCTGTCTGAAGTGTTTTTCCAAAGTTATCAACATTTTTATGTTTGGCGTTCCTGAATCGACCTTATCTCAATCTGAAAACGCGTTTTACGCATTGTGCCATAACTTTGCAGGGAACCTTTAGAACATGAAATTTTGACCTCCCACAATAGCAGAAAGGGTCTTTCCAGTAGTTGCACATCAAATCTAAGCTGTCTGAAGTGTTGTTCCAAAGTAATCAACATTTTTACGATTGGCGTTCCGGAACCCACCTTATCTCAGGCTGAAAGCGCTTTTTCTGCATTGTGCCATAGCTTCTCAGGGAAAGTTCAGAACATGAAATTTTCACCTCCCACTATAGCAGAAAGGGTCTTTCTAGTAGTTGCACATCAAATCTAAGCTGTCTGAAGTGTTTTTCCAAAGTTATCAACATTTTTATGTTTGGCGTTCCGGAACCCACCTTATCTCAGGTTGAAAACGCGTTTTCTGAATTGTGCCATAACTTTGCAGGGAAGCTTCAGAACATGAAATTTTAACCTCCCAGTATAGCAGAAAGGGTCTTTCTAGTAGTTGCACTTCAAATCTAAGCTGTCTGAAGTGTTTTTTGGAAGTTATCAACATTTTTATGTGTGGCGTTCTGGAATCTACCTTATCTCTGGATGAAAATGCATTTTCTGCATTGTCCCATAACTTTCCAGGGAAGCTTCAGAACATGAAATTTTGACCTCCCACTATAGCAGAAAGGTTCTTTCTAGTAGTTGCGCATCAAATCTAAGCTGTCTGAAGTGTTTTTCCAAAGTTATCAACATTTTTATATTTGGCGTTCCGGAATCGACCTTATCTCAGTCTGAAAACGCGTTTTACGCATTGTGCCATAACTTTGCAGGGAACCTTTAGAACATGAAATTTTCACCTCCCACTATAGCAGAAAGGGTCTTTCTAGTAGTTGCACATCAAATCTAAGCTGCCTGAAGTGTTTTTCGAAAGTTATCAACATTTTTATGTTTGGCGTTCCGGAACCCACCTTATCTCAAGCTGAAAACGCGTTGACTGCATTGTGCCATAACTTTGCAGGGAAGCTTCAGAACATGAAATGTTCACCTCCCACTATGACAGAAAGGGTCTTTCTAGTAGTTGCACATCAGATCTAAGCTGTCTGAAGTGTTTTTCGAAAGTTATCAACATTTTAATGTTTGGCGTTACAGAATCGACCGTATCTCAGGATGAAAAATTGTTTTCTGCATTGTCCCATAACTTTCTAGGGAAGCTTCAGAACATGAAATTTTGACCTAACACTATAGCAGAAAGGGTCTTTCTAGTAGTTGCACATCAAATCTAAGCTGTCTGAAGTGTTTTTCGAAAGTTATCAACATTTTTATGTTTGTCGTTCCGGAATCGACCTTATCTCAGGCTGAAAATGCTTTTTACGCTTTGTGCCATAACTTGGCATGGAAGCTTCCGAACATGAAATGTTCACCTCCCAATATAGCAGAAAGGGTCTTTCTAGTAGTTGCACATCAAATCTAAGCTGTCTGAAGTGTTTTTCCAAAGTTATCAACATTTTTATGTTTGGCGTTCCGGAATCAACCTTATCTCTGGCTGAAAACGCGTTTTACGCATTGTGCCATAACTTTTCAGGGAAGCTTCAGAACATCAAATGTTCACCTAACATTATCGCAGAAAAGGTCTTTCTAGTAGTTGCACATCAAATCTAAGCTGTCTGAAGTGTTGTTCCAAAGTTATCAACATTTTTACGTTTGGCGTTTCGGAAACCACCTTGTCTCAGACTGAAAACGCGTTTTCTGCATTGTGCCATAACTTCTCAGGGAAGCTTCAGAACATGAAATGTTCACCTCCCACTATAGCAGAAAGGGTCTTTCTAGTAGTTGCACATCAAATCTAAGTTGTCTGAAGTGTTTTTCGAAAGCTATCAACATTTTTATGTTTGGCGTTCCGGAAACGACCTTATCTCGGGCTGAAAACGCGTTTTCCGCATTGTGCGATAACATTGCAGGGAAGCTTCAGAACATGAAATTTTAACCTCCCACTATAGCAGAAAGGCTCTTTCTAGTAGTTGCACATCAAATCTAAGCTGTCTGAAATGTTTTTCCAAATTTATCAACATTTTTACGTTTGGCGTTCCTGAATCGACCTTATCTCAGGCTGAAAACGCGTTTTCTGCATTGTGCCATAACTTTGCAGGGAAGCTTCAGAACATGAAATTTTCACCTCCCACTACAGCAGAAAGGGTCTTTCTAGTAGTTGCACATCAAATCTAAGCTGTCTGAAGTGTTTTTCCAAAATTATCAATATTTTTACGTTTGGCGTTCCGGAACCCACCTTATCTCAGGCTGAAAACGCATTTTCGGCATTGTGCCATAACTTTGCAGGGAAGCTTCAGAACATGAAATTTTCACCTCCCACTACAGCAGAAAGGGTCTTTCTAGTAGTTGCACATCAAATCTAAGCTGTCTGATGTGTTTTTCCAAAGTTATCAACATTTTTGTGTTTGGTGTTCCGGAATCGACCTTATCTTAGGCTGAAAACGCGTTTTACGCATTGTGCCATAACTTTGCAGGGAAGCTTCAGAACATGAAATGTTCACCTCCCACTATAGCAGAAAGGGTCTTTCTAGTAGTTGCACATCAAATGTAAGCTGTCTGAAGTGTTTTTCCAAAGTTATCAACATTTTTATGTTTGGCGTTCCGGAATCGACCTTATCTCAGGCTGAAAACGCGTTTCACGCATTGTACCATAACTTTGCAGGGAAGGTTCAGAAAATGAAATTTTCACCTCCCACTATAGCAGAAAGGGTCTTTCTAGTAGTTGCACATTAAATCTAAGCTCTCTGAAGTGTTGTTCCAAAGTTATCAACATTTTTACGTTTGGCGTTTCGGAAACCACCTTGTCTCAGGCTGAAAACGCGTTTTCTGCATTGTGCCTTAACTTCTCAGGGAAGCTTCAGAACATGAAATGTTCACCTCCTATTATAGCAGAAAGGGTCTTTCTAGTAGTTGCACATCAAATCTAAGCTGTCTGAAGTGTTTTTCCTAAATTATGAACATTTTTATGTTTGGCGTTCCGGAATCGACCTTATCTCAGGATGAAAAATCGTTTTCTGCATTGTCCCATAACTTTGCAGGGAAGCTTCAGAACATGAAATTTTCACCTCCCACTACAGCAGAAAGGGTCTTTCTAGTAGTTGCACTTCAAATCTAAGCTGTCTGAAGTGTTTTTTGGAAGTTATCAACATTTTTATGTGTGGCGTTCTGGAATCTACCTTATCTCTGGATGAAAATGCATTTTCTGCATTGTCCCATAACTTTCCAGGGAAGCTTCAGAACATGAAATTTTGACCTCCCACTATAGCAGAAAGGTTCTTTCTAGTAGTTGCGCATCAAATCTAAGCTGTCTGAAGTGTTTTTCCAAAGTTATCAACATTTTTATATTTGGCGTTCCGGAATCGACCTTATCTCAGTCTGAAAACGCGTTTTACGCATTGTGCCATAACTTTGCAGGGAACCTTTAGAACATGAAATTTTCACCTCCCACTATAGCAGAAAGGGTCTTTCTAGTAGTTGCACATCAAATCTAAGCTGCCTGAAGTGTTTTTCGAAAGTTATCAACATTTTTATGTTTGGCGTTCCGGAACCCACCTTATCTCAAGCTGAAAACGCGTTGTCTGCATTGTGCCATAACTTTGCAGGGAAGCTTCAGAACATCAAATGTTCACCTCCCACTATAGCAGAAAGGGTCTTTCTAGTAGTTGCACATCAGATCTAAGCTGTCTGAAGTGTTTTTCGAAAGTTATCAACATTTTAATGTTTGGCGTTACAGAATCGACCGTATCTCAGGATGAAAAATTGTTTTCTGCATTGTCCCATAACTTTCCAGGGAAGCTTCAGAACATGAAATTTTGACCTAACACTATAGCAGAAAGGGTCTTTCTAGTAGTTGCACATCAAATCTAAGCTGTCTGAAGTGTTTTTCGAAAGTTATCAACATTTTTATGTTTGTCGTTCCGGAATCGACCTTATCTCAGGCTGAAAATGCTTTTTACGCTTTGTGCCATAACTTGGCATGGAAGCTTCCGAACATGAAATGTTCACCTCCCAATATAGCAGAAAGGGTCTTTCTAGTAGTTGCACATCAAATCTAAGCTGTCTGAAGTGTTTTTCCAAAGTTATCAACATTTTTATGTTTGGCGTTCCGGAATCAACCTTATCTCTGGCTGAAAACGCGTTTTACGCATTGTGCCATAACTTTTCAGGGAGGCTTCAGAACATCAAATGTTCACCTAACATTATCGCAGAAAAGGTCTTTCTAGTAGTTGCACATCAAATCTAAGCTGTCTGAAGTGTTTTTCCAAAGTTATGAACATTTTTATGTTTGGCGTTCCGGAATCGACCTTATCTCAGGCTGAAAACGCGTTTTACGTATTGTGCCATAACTTTGCAGGGAAGCTTCAGGACCTTGAATTTTCACCATCCACTATATCAGAAAGGGTCTTTCTAGTAGTTGCACCTCAAATCTAAGCTGTCTGAAGTGTTGTTCCAAAGTTATCAACATTTTTACGTTTGGCGTTTCGGAAACCACCTTGTCTCAGGCTGAAAACGCGTTTTCTGCATTGTGCCATAACTTCTCAGGGAAGCTTCAGAACATGAAATGTTCACCTCCCACTATAGCAGAAAGGGTCTTTCTAGTAGTTGCACATCAAATCTAAGCTGTCTGAAGTGTTTTTCGAAAGTTTTCAACATTTTTATGTTTGGTGTTCCTGAATCGACCTTATCTCAGGCTGAAAACGCGTTTCCTGCATTTTGCCATAACTTTGCAGGGAATCTTCAGAACATGAAATTTTCACCTCCCACTACAGCAGAAAGGGTCTTTCTAGTAGTTGCACATCAAATCTAAGCTGTCTGAAATGTTTTTCCAAAGTTATCAACATTTTTACGTTTGGCGTTTCAGAATCGACCTTATCTCAGGCTGAAAACGCGTTGTCTGCATTGTGCCATAACTTTGCAGGGAAGGTTCAGAAAATGAAATTTTCACCTCCCACTATAGCAGAAAGGGTATTTCTAGTAGTTGCACATTAAATCTAAGCTGTCTGAAGTGTTGTTCCAAAGTTATCAACATTTTTACGTTTGGCGTTTCGGAAACCACCTTGTCTCAGGCAGAAAACGCGTTTTCTGCATTGTGCCATAACTTCTCAGGGAAGCTTCAGAACATGAAATGTTCACCTCCCACTATAGCAGAAAGGGTCTTTCTAGTAGTTGCACATCAAATCTAAGCTGTCTGAAGTGTTTTTCCAAAATTATCAACATTTTTATGTTTGGCTTTCCGTAACCCACCTTATCTCAGGCTGAAAACGCGTTTTCGGCATTGTGCCATAACTTTGCAAGGAAGCTTCAGAACATGAAATTTTCACCTCCCACTACAGCAGAAAGGGTCTTTCTAGTAGTTGCACATCAAATCTAAGCTGTCTGATGTATTTTTCCAAAGTTATCAACATTTTTATGTTTGGTGTTCCGGAATCGACCTTATCTCAGGCTGAAAACGCGTTTTACGCATTGTGCATTAACTTTGCAGGGAAGCTTCAGAACATGAAATTTTAACCTCCCACTATAGCAGAAAGGCTCTTTCTAGTAGTTGCACATCAAATCTAAGCTGTCTGAAATGTTTTTCCAAATTTATCAACATTTTTACGTTTGGCGTTCCTGAATCGACCTTATCTCAGGCTGAAAACGCGTTTTCTGCATTGTGCCATAACTTTGCAGGGAAGCTTCAGAACATGAAATTTTCACCTCCCACTACAGCAGAAAGGGTCTTTCTAGTAGTTGCACATCAAATCTAAGCTGTCTGAAGTGTTTTTCCAAAATTATCAACATTTTTATGTTTGGCGTTCCGGAACCCACCTTATCTCAGGCTGAAAACGCATTTTCGGCATTGTGCCATAACTTTGCAGGGAAGCTTCAGAACATGAAATTTTCACCTCCCACTCCAGCAGAAAGGGTCTTTCTAGTAGTTGCACATCAAATCTAAGGTGTCAGATGTGTTTTTCCAAAGTTATCAACATTTTTGTGTTTGGTGTTCCGGAATCGACCTTATCTTAGGCTGAAAACGCATTTTCGGCATTGTGCCATAACTTTGCAGGGAAGCTTCAGAACATGAAATTTTCACCTCCCACTCCAGCAGAAAGGGTCTTTCTAGTAGTTGCACATCAAATCTAAGGTGTCAGATGTGTTTTTCCAAAGTTATCAACATTTTTGTGTTTGGTGTTCCGGAATCGACCTTATCTTAGGCTGAAAACGCGTTTTACGCATTGTGCCATAACTTTGCAGGGAAGCTTCAGAACATGAAATGTTCACCTCCCACTATAGCAGAAAGGGTCTTTCTAGCAGTTGCACATCAAATGTAAGCTGTCTGAAGTGTTTTTCCAAAGTTATCAACATTTTTATGTTTGGCGTTCCGGAATCGACCTTATCTCAGGCTGAAAACGCGTTTCACGCATTGTACCATAACTTTGCAGGGAAGGTTCAGAAAATGAAATTTTCACCTCCCACTATAGCAGAAAGGGTCTTTCTAGTAGTTGCACATTAAATCTAAGCTCTCTGAAGTGTTGTTCCAAAGTTATCAACATTTTTACGTTTGGCGTTTCGGAAACCACCTTGTCTCAGGCTGAAAACGCGTTTTCTGCATTGTGCCATAACTTCTCAGGGAAGCTTCAGAACATGAAATGTTCACCTCCTACTATAGCAGAAAGGGTCTTTCTAGTAGTTGCACATCAAATCTAAGCTGTCTGAAGTGTTTTTCCTAAATTATGAACATTTTTATGTTTGGCGTTCCGGAACCCACCTTATCTCAGGCTGAAAACGCGTTTTCTGCATTGTGCCATAACTTTGCAGGGAAGCTTCAGAACATGAAATTTTCAGCTCCCACTATAGCAGAAAGGGTCTTTCTAGTAGTTGCACATGAAATCTAAGCTGTCTGAAGTGTTTTTCGAAAGTTATCAACATTTTTATGTTTGGCGTTCCGGAATCGACCTTATCTCAGGATGAAAAATCGTTTTCTGCATTGTCCCATAACTTTGCAGGGAAGCTTCAGAACATGAAATTTTCACCTCCCACTATACCAGAAAGGGTCTTTCTTGTAGTTGCACATCAAATCTAAGCTGTCTGAAGTGTTTTTCGAAAGTTTTCAACATTTTTATGTTTGGTGTTCCTGAATCGACCTTATCTCAGGCCGAAAACGCGTTTTCTGCATTGTGCCATAACTTTGCTGGGAAGCTTCAGAACATGAAATTTTCATATCCCACTATAGCAGAAAGGGTCTTTCTAGTAGTCTCACATCAAATCTAAGCTGTCTGAAGTGTTTTTCCAAAGTTATCAACATTTTTATGTTTGGCGTTCCGGAATCGACCTTATCTCAGGCTGAAAACGCGATTTCTGCATTGTGCCATAACTTTTCAGGGAAGCTTCAGAACAAGAAATATTCGCCTCCCACTATAGCAGATAGGGTCTTTCTAGTAGTTGCACATCAAATCTAAGCTGTCTGAAGTGTTTTTCCAAAGTTATCAACATTTTTATGTTTGGCGTTCTGGAACCCACCTTATCACAGGCTGAAAACGCGTTTTCTGCATTGTGCCATAACTTTGCAGGGAAGCTTCAGAACATGAAATTTTCACCTCCCACTATAGCAGAAAGGGTCTTTCTAGTAGTTGCACATCAAATCTAAGCTGTCTGAAGTGTTTTTCCAAAGTTATCAACATTCATATGTTTGGCGTTCCGGAATCAACCTCATCTCAGGCTGAAAACGCGTTTTACGCATTGTGCTATAACTTTGCAGGAAAGCTTCAGAACATGAAATTTTCAACTCCCACTATAGCAGAAAGGGTCTTTCTAGTAGTTGCACATCAAATCTAAGCTGTCTGAAGTGTTTTTCCAAAGTTATCAATATTTTTATGTTTGGCGTTCCGGAATCGACCTTATTTCAGGCTGAAAACGCGTTTCCTGCATTGTGGTATAACTTTGTAGGGAAGCTTCAGAACATGAAATTTTCACCTCCCACTGTAGCAGAAAGGGTCTTTCTAGTAGTTGCACATCAAATCTAAGCTGTCTGAAGTGTTTTTCGAAAGTTTTCAACATTTTTATGTTTGGTGTTCCTGAATCGACCTTATCTCAGGCCGAAAACGCGTTTTCTGCATTGTGCCATAACTTTGCTGGGAAGCTTCAGAACATGAAATTTTCATATCCCACTATAGCAGAAAGGGTCTTTCTAGTAGTTGCACATCAAATCTAAGCTGTCTGAAGTGTTTTTCCAAAGTTATCAACATTCTTATGTTTGGCGTTCCGGAATCAACCTTATCTCAGGCTGAAAATGCGTTTTACGCATTGTGCTATAACTTTGCAGGAATGCTTCAGAACATGAAATTTTCAACTCCCACTATAGCAGAAAGGGTCTTTCTAGTAGTTGCACATCAAATCTAAGCTGTCTGAAGTGTTTTTCCAAAGTTATCAATATTTTTATGTTTGGCGTTCCGGAATCGACCTTATTTCAGGCTGAAAACGCGTTTCCTGCATTGTGGTATAACTTTGTAGGGAAGCTTCAGAACATGAAATTTTCACCTCCCACTGTAGCAGAAAGGGTCTTTCTAGTAGTTGCACATCAAATCTAAGCTATCTGTAGAGTTTTTCCTGAGTTATCAACATTTTTATGTTTGGGGTTCTGAAATCAACCTCATCTCAGGCTGAAAACTTGTTTTCTGCATTGTGCCATAACGTTGCAGGGAAGCTTCAGAACATTAAATTTTCAACTCCCACTATAGCAGAAAGGGTCTTTCTTGTAGTTGCACGTCAAATCTAAGCTGTCTGAAGTGTTTTTCCAAAGTTATCAACATTTTTATGTTTGGCGTTCCGGAATCGACCTTATCTCAGGCAGAAAACGCGTTTTACGCATTGTGCCATAACTGTGCATAAAACTTCAGAACATTACATTTTCACAACCCACTATAGCAGAAAGGGTCTTTCTCGTAGTTGCACGTCAAATCTAAGCTGACTGATGTGTTTTTCCGAAGTTATCAACATTTTTATGTTTGGCGTTCCGGAATCAACCTGATCTCAGGCTGAAAACACGTTTTCTGCATTGTGCCATAACTTTGCAGGGAAGCTTCAGAACATGAAATTTTCAACTCCCACTACAGCAGAAAGTGTCTTTCTAGTAGTTGCACGTCAAATCTAAGCTGTCTGAAGTGTTTTTCCAAAGTTATCAACATTTTTATGTTTGGCATTCCAGAATCGACCGTATCTCTGGCTGAAAACGCGTTTTCTGCATTGTGCCATAACTTTGCAGGGAAACTTCAGAACATGAAATTTTCACCTCCCACTATAGCAGAAAGGGTCTTTCTTGTAGTTGCACATCAAATCTAAGCTGTCTGAAGTGTTTTTCCAAAGTTATCAACATTCTTATGTTTGGCGTTCCGGAATCAACCTTATCTCAGGCTGAAAATGCGTTTTACGCATTGTGCTATAACTTTGCAGGAATGCTTCAGAACATGAAATTTTCAACTCCCACTATAGCAGAAAGGGTCTTTCTAGTAGTTGCACATCAAATCTAAGCTGTCTGAAGTGTTTTTCCAAAGTTATCAATATTTTTATGTTTGGCGTTCCGGAATCGACCTTATTTCAGGCTGAAAACGCGTTTCCTGCATTGTGGTATAACTTTGTAGGGAAGCTTCAGAACATGAAATTTTCACCTCCCACTGTAGCAGAAAGGGTCTTTCTAGTAGTTGCACATCAAATCTAAGCTATCTGTAGAGTTTTTCCTGAGTTATCAACATTTTTATGTTTGGGGTTCTGAAATCAACCTCATCTCAGGCTGAAAACTTGTTTTCTGCATTGTGCCATAACGTTGCAGGGAAGCTTCAGAACATTAAATTTTCAACTCCCACTATAGCAGAAAGGGTCTTTCTTGTAGTTGCACGTCAAATCTAAGCTGTCTGAAGTGTTTTTCCAAAGTTATCAACATTTTTATGTTTGGCGTTCCGGAATCGACCTTATCTCAGGCAGAAAACGCGTTTTACGCATTGTGCCATAACTGTGCATAAAACTTCAGAACATTACATTTTCACAACCCACTATAGCAGAAAGGGTCTTTCTCGTAGTTGCACGTCAAATCTAAGCTGACTGATGTGTTTTTCCGAAGTTATCAACATTTTTATGTTTGGCGTTCCGGAATCAACCTGATCTCAGGCTGAAAACACGTTTTCTGCATTGTGCCATAACTTTGCAGGGAAGCTTCAGAACATGAAATTTTCAACTCCCACTACAGCAGAAAGTGTCTTTCTAGTAGTTGCACGTCAAATCTAAGCTGTCTGAAGTGTTTTTCCAAAGTTATCAACATTTTTATGTTTGGCATTCCAGAATCGACCGTATCTCTGGCTGAAAACGCGTTTTCTGCATTGTGCCATAACTTTGCAGGGAAACTTCAGAACATGAAATTTTCACCTCCCACTATAGCAGAAAGGGTCTTTCTAGTAGTTGCACATCAAATCTAAGCTATCTGAAGTGTTTTTCCAAAGGTATCAACTTTTTTATGTTTGGCGTTCCGGAATCGACCTTATCTCAGGCTGAAAACGCGTTTTACGCATTGTGCCATAGCTTTGCAGGGAAGCTTCAGAACATGAAATTTTCACCTGCCACTATAGCAGAAAGGGTCTTTCGAGTAGTTTCATATCAAATCTAAGCTGTCTGAAGTGTTTTTCCAAAGTTATCAACATTTTTATGTTTGGCGTTCCGGAATCGACCTCATCTCAGTCTGAAAACGCGTTTTCTGCATTGTGCCGTAACTTTGCATAGAAGCTTCAGAAAATGAAGTTTTCACTTCCAACTACAACAGAAAGGGTGTTTCTAGCAGTTGCACATCAAATCTAAGCTGTCTGAAGTGTTTTTCAAATGTTATCAACATTTTTATGTTTGGCGTTCCGGAATCAACCTTATCTCAGGCTGAAAACGTGTTTTACGCATTGTGCTATATCTTTACAGGGAAGCTTCAGAACATGAAATGTTCACCTCCCACTGTAGCAGAAAGGGTCTTTCTAGTAGTTGCACATCAAATCGAAGCTGTCTGAAGTGTTTTTCGAAAGTTATCAACATTTTCAAGTTTGGCGTTCCGGAACCCACCTTATCTAAGGCTGAAAACGCGTTTTCTGCATTGTGCCACAACTTTGCAGGGAAGCTTCAGAACATGAAATTTTCACCACCCACTATAGCAGAAAGGGTCTTTCTTGTAGTTGCACATCAAATCTAAGCTGTCTGAAGTGTTTTTCGAAAGTTATCAACATTTTTATGTTTGGCGTTCCGGAATCGACCTTATCTCAGGCTGAAAACGCGTTTTCTGCATTGTGCCATAACTTTGCATGGATGCTTCCGAACATGAAATTTTGGCCTCCTACTATAGCAGAAAGGGTCTTTTTAGTAGTTGCACATCAAATCTAAGCTGTCTGAAGTGTTTTTCCAAAGTTATCAACATTTTTATGTTTGGCATTCCGGAATCCACCTCATCTCAGGCTGAAAACGCGTTTTCTGCATTGTGCCATAGCTTTGCATGGATGCTTCTGAACATGAAATTTTCATGTCCCACTATCGCAGAAAGGGTCTTTCTAGTAGTTGCACATCAAATCTAAGCTGTCTGAAGTGTTTCTCCAAAGTTATCAACATTTTTATGTTTGGCATTCCGGAATCGACCTTATCTCAGGCTGAAAACGCGTTTTCTGCATTGTGCCATAACTTTGCATGGATGCTTCCGAACATGAAATTTTCATGTCCCACCATCGCAGAAAGGGTCTTACTAGTAGTTGCACATCAAATCTAAGCTGTCTGAAGTGTTTTTCCAAAGTTATCAACATTTTTATGTTTGGCATTCCGGAATCGACCTTATCTCAGGCTGAAAACGCGTTTTCTGCATTGTGCCATAACTTTGCAGGGAAGCTTCAGAACATGAAATTTTCACCTCCCACTATAGCAGAAAGGGTCTTTCGAGTAGTTGCATATCAAATCTATGCGGTCTGAAGTGTTTTTCAAAAGTTATCAACATTTTTATGTTTGCCGTTCCGGAATCGACCTTATCTCAGGCTGAAAACGCGTTTTCTGCTTTTTGGCATAACTATGCAGGGAAGTCTCAGAACATGAAGTTTTCACATCCCACTATAGCAAAAAGGGTCTTTCTAGTACTTGCACATCAAATCTAAGCTGTCTGAAATGTTTTTCCAAAGTTATCAACATTTTTATGTTTGGCGTTCCAGAATCGACCTTATCTCAGGCTGAAAATGCGTTTTCTGCATTGTGCCATAACTTTGCAGGGAAGCTTCAGAACATGAAATTTTCACATCCCACTATAGCAGAAAGGGTCTTTCTAGTAGTTGCACATCAAATCTAAGCTGTCTGAAATGTTTTTCCAAAGTTATCAACATTTTTATGTTTGGCGTTCCGGAACCCACCTTATCTCAGGCTGAAAACGCGTTTTCTGCATTGTGCCATAACTTTGCAGAGAAGCTTCAGAACATGAAATTTTCACCTCCCACTATAGTAGAAAGGGTCTTTGTAGTTGTTGCACATCTAATCTAAGCTGTCTGAAGTGTTTTTCCAAAGTTATCAACATTTTTATGTTTGGCGTTCCGGAACCCACCTTATCTCAGGCTGAAAATGCGTTTTCTGCAATGTGCCATAACTTTGCAGGGAAGCTGCAGAACATGAAATTTTCACATCCCACTATACCAGAAAGGGTCGTTCTAGTACTTGCACATCAAATCTAAGCTGTGTGAAATGTTTTTCCAAAGTGATCAACATTCTTATGTTTGGCGTTCCGGAACCCACCTTATCTCAGGCTGAAAACGCGTTTTCTGCATTGTGCCATAACTTTGCAGAGAAGCTTCAGAACATGAAATTTTCACCTCCCACTATCGCAGAAAGGGTCTTTCTAGTAGTTGCACATCAAATCGTAGCAGTCTGAAGTGTTTTTCCAAAGTTATCAAAATCTTTATGTTTGGCGTTCCGGAACCCACCTTATGTCAGGCTGAAAACGCGTTTTCTGCATTGTGTCATAACTTTGCAGAGAAGCTTCAGAACATGAAATTTTCACATCCCACTATAGCAGAAAGGGTCTTTCTAGTAGTTGCACATCAAATCTTAGCTGTCTGAAGTGTTATTCCAAAGTTATCAACTTTTTTTATTTTTGGCCTTCCGGAATCGACATTATCTCAGGCTGAAAACATGTTTTACGCATTGTGCCATAACTTTGCAGGGAAGCTTCAGAACATAAAATTTTATTTTCACCTCCCACTATAGCAGAAATGGTCTTTCTCGTAGTTGCACATTAATTCTATGCAGTCTGAAGTGTTTTTCCAAAGTTATCAACATTTTTATGTTAGCGTTCCGGAAACGACCTTATCTAAGGCTGAAATCGCATTTTCTGCATTGTGCCATAACTTTGCAGTTAAGCTTGAGAACATGGAATGTTCTCGTCCCACTACAGCAGAAAGGGTCTTTCTAGTAGTTGCTGATCAAATCTCAGCTGTCTGAAATGTTTTTCCAAACTTATCAACATTTTTATGTTTGGCGTTCCGGAACCCTCCTAATCTCAGGCTAAAAACGTGTTTTCTGCATTGTGCCATAACTTTGCGGTGAAGCCTCAGAACATGAAATTTTCACCTCCCACTATAGTAGAAAGGGACTTTCTAGTAGTTGCACATCAAATCTAAGCTGTCTGAAGTGCTTTTCCAAAGTTATCAACATTTTTATGTTTGGCGTTCAGAACCCACCTTATCTCAGGCTGAAAACGTGTTTCTTTCTTTGTGCCATAACTTTGCAGGGAAGCTTCAGAACATGAAATTTTCACCTCTGACTATAGCAGAAAGGGTTTTTCTAGTAGTTGCACATCATATCTAAGCTGTCTGAAGAGTTTTTCCAAAGTTATCAACATTTTTATGTTTTTGTGTTCCGGAATCCACCTCATCTCAGGCTGAAAACGCGTTTCCTGCTTTGTGCCATAACTTTGCAGGGAAGCTTCAGAACATGGAATTTTAACCTCCCACTAAAGCAGAAAGGGTCTTTCTAGTAGTTGCACATCAAATCTAAGCTGTCTGAAGTTTTTTTCCAAAGTTATCAACATTTTTATGTTTGGCGTTCCGGAACCCACCTTATCTCAGGCTGAAAACGCATTTTCTGCTTTGTGCCATAACTTTGCAGGGAAGCTTCAGAACATGAAATTTTCACATCCCACTATCGCAGAAAGGGTCTTTCGAGTAGTTTCACATCAAATCTAAGCTGTCTGAAGTGTTTTTCCAAAGGTATCAACTTTTTTATGTTTGGCGTTACGGAATTGACCTTATCTCAGGCTGAAAACGCGTTTTACGCATTGTGCCATAACTTTGCAGGGAAGCTTCAGAACATGAAATTTTCACCTGCCACTATAGCAGAAAGGGTCTTTCGAGTAGTTTCACATCAAATCTAAGCTGTCTGAAGTGTTTTTCCAAAGTTATCAACATTTTTATGTTTGGCGTTCCGGAATCGACCTCTTCTCAGTCTGAAAACGCGTTTTCTGCATTGTGCCGTAACTTTGCAGAGAAGCTTCAGAACATCAAATTTTGACCTCCAACTACAACAGAAAGGGTGTTTCTAGCAGTTGCACATCAAATCTTAGCTGTCTGAAGTGTTTTTCAAAAGTTATCAACATTTTTATGTTTGGCGTTCCGGAATCGACCTTATCTCAGCCTGAAAACGTGTTTTACGCATTGTGCCATAACTTTACAGGGAAGCTTCAGAACATGAAATTTTCATCTCCCACTATAGCAGAAAGGGTCTTTCTAGTAGTTGCACATCAAATCGAAGCTGTCTGAAGTGTTTTTCTAAAGTTATCAACCTTTTTTTTGTTTGGCGTTCCGGAACCCACCTCATCTCAGTCTGAAAACGCGTTTTCTGCATTGTGCCGTAACTTTGCAGAGAAGCTTCAGAACATGAAATTTTGACCTCCAACTACAACAGAAAGGGTGTTTCTAGCAGTTGCACATCAAATCTTAGCTGTCTGAAGTGTTTTTCAAAAGTTATCAACATTTTTATGTTATACGTTCCGGAATCGACCTTATCTCAGCCTGAAAACGTGTTTTACGCATTGTGCCATAACTTTTCAGGGAAGCTTCAGAACATGAAATTTTCACCTCCCACTATAGCAGAAAGGGTCTTTGTAGTAGTTGCACATCAAATCGAAGCTGTCTGAAGTGTTTTTCTAAAGTTATCAACCTTTTTTTTTGTTTGGCATTCCGGAACCCACCTCATCTCAGGCTGAAAACGCGTTTTCTGCATTGTGCCATAACTTTGCATGGATGCTTCCGAACATGAAATTTTCAGTCCCACTATCGCAGAAAGGGTCTTTCTAGTAGTTGCACATCAAATCTAAGCTGTCTGAAGTGTTTTTCCAAAGTTATCAACATTTTTATGTTTGGCATTCCGGAATCGACCTTATCTCAGGCTGAAAACGCGTTTTCTTTATTGTGCCATAAATTTGCATGGATGCTTCCGAACATGAAATTTTCATGTCCCACTATCGCAGAAAGGGTTTTTCAAGTAGTTGCACATCAAATCTAAGCTGTCTGAAGTGTTTTTCCAAAGTTATGAACATTTTTATGTTTGGCGTTCCAGAATCGACCTTATCTCAGGCTGAAAACGCGTTTTCTGCATTGTGCCATAACTTTGCAGAGAAGCTTCAGAACATGAAATTTTCACATCCCACTATCGCAGAAAGGGTCTTTCTAGTAGTTGCACATCAAATCTAAGCTGTCTGAAGTGTTTTTCCAAAGTTATCAACATTTTTATGTTTGGCGTTCCGGAATCGACCTCATCTCAGTCTGAAAACGCGTTTTCTGCATTGTGCCGTAACTTTGCAGAGAAGCTTCAGAACATCAAATTTTGACCTCCTACTACAACAGAAAGGGTGTTTCTAGCAGTTGCACACCAAATCTTAGCTGTCTGAAGTGTTTTTCAAAAGTTATCAACATTTTTATGTTTGGCGTTCCGGAATCGACCTTATCTCAGCCTGAAAACGTGTTTTACGCATTGTGCCATAACTTTACAGGGAAGCTTCAGAACATGAAATTTTCACCTCCCACTATAGCAGAAATGGTCTTTCAAGGAGTTCCACATTAATTCTATGCAGTCTGAAGTGTTATTCCAAAGTTATCAACTTTTTTATTTTTGGCGGTCCAGAATCGACCTTATCTCAGGCTGAAAACGCGTTTTACGCATTGTGCCATAACTTTGCAGGGAAGCTTCAGAACAAGAAATTTTCACATCCCACTATAGCAGAAAGGGTCTTTCTAGTAGTTGCACATCAAATCTAAGCTGTCTGAAGTGTTTTTCCAAAGTTATCAACATTTTTATGTTTGGCGTTCCGGAACCCACCTTATCTCAGGCTAAAAACGTGTTTTCTGCATTGTGCCATAACTTTGCAGTGAAGCCTCAGAACATGAAATTTTCACCTCTCACTATAGCAGAAAGGGCCTTTCTCGTGGTTGCACATCAAATCTAAGGTGTCTGAAATGTTTTTCCAAAGTTACCAACATTTTTATGTTTGGCGTTCCGGAATCGACCTTATCTCAGCCTGAAAACGCGTTTTACCCATTGTGCAATAACTTTGCATGGAAGCTTTAGAACATGAAATTTTCACCTGCCACTATAGCATAAAGGGTCTTTCTAGTAGTTGCACATCAAATCTAAGCTGTCTGAAATGTTTTTCCAAACTTATCAACATTTTTATGTTTGGTGTTCCGGAACCGACCTTATCTCAGGCTGAAAACGCGTTTTACACATTGTGACATAACTTTGCAGGTAAGGTTCAGATCATAAAATTTTATTTTCACCTCCCACTATCACAGAAAGGGTCTTTCTAGTAGTTGCACATCAAATCTAAACTGTCTGAAGTGTTTTTCCAAAGTTATCAACATTTTTATGTTTGGCGTTCCGGAATCGACCTTTTCTCAGGCTGAAAATGCGTTTTCTGCATTGTCCCATAACTTTGCAGTGAAGCCTCAGAACATGAAATTTTCACCTCTCACTATAGCAGAAAGGGTCTTTCTCATAGTTGCACATCAAATCTAAGCAGTCTGAAGAGTTTTTCCAAAGTTATCAACATTTTTATGTTTGCCGTTCCGGAATCGTTCTTATCTCAGGATGAAAGGGCGTTTTCTTCATTGTGCCATAACTTTGGAGGGAAGCTTCAGAACATGAAAATTTCACCACCCACTATGGCAGAAAGGGTCTTTCTAGTAGTTGCACATCAAATCTAAGCTGTCTGAAGTGTTTTTCGAAAGTTATCAAAATTTTTATGTTTGGCGTTCCGGAACCCACCTTATCTCAGGCTGAAAACGTTTTTTCTCCTTTGTGCCATAACTTTGCAGGAAAGCTTCAGAACATAAAATTTTCACCTCCCACTATAGCAGAAAGGGTCTTTCTCGTAGTTGCACATCAAATCTATGCTGTCTGAAGTGTTTTCCCAAAATTATCAACATTTTTATGGTGGGCGTTCCGGAATCGACCTCATCTCAGGCTGTAAACGCGTTTTACGCATTGTGCCATAACTTTGCAGGGAAGCTTCAGAACATGAAATTTTCACCTCCCACTATAGCAGAAAGGTTCTTTCGAGTAGTTGCACATCAAATCTAAGCTGTCCGAAGTGTTTTTCCAAAGTTATCAACATTTTTATGTTTGGCGTTCCGGAACCCACCTTATCTCAGGCTGAAAACGCGTTTTCTGCATTTTTCATAACTTTGCAAGGAAGCTTCAGCACATGACATTTTCACCTCCCACTATTGCAGAAAGGGTCTTTCAAGTAGTTGCACATCAAATCCAAGCTGTCTGAAGTGTTTTTCCAAGGTTATCAACATTTTTATGTTTGGCGTTACGGAACCCACCTTATCTCCGGCTGAAAACGCGTTTTCTGCATTGTGCCATAACTTTGCAGGGAAGCTTCCGAACATGAAATTTTCACTTCCCAGTATAGCAAAAAGGGTCTTTCTAGTAGTTGCACATCAAATCTAAGCTGTCTGAGGTGTTTTTCCAAAGTTATCAACATTTTTATGTTTGGCGTTCCGGAACCCACCTTATGTCAGGCTGAAAATGCATTTTCTCCTTTGTGCCATAACTTTGCAGGGAAGTTTCAGATCATTAAATTTTCCCCTCCCACAATAGCAGAAAGGGTCTTTCTAGTAGTTTCACATCAAATCTAAGCTGTCTGAAGTGTTTTTCGAAAGTTATCAACATTTTTATGTTTGTCAGTCTCAAAACCACCGTCACTCTGCCTGAAAACGCGTTTTCTGTACTGTTCACTCATTGCTCAGCGAGGCCTCTGAACATGAAAATTCTACCTGCCAAAATAGTAGAAACGGTCTTTCTAGTAGCTGCAGGAGGGTTTTAACCTGTCTATAGTGGTTTCAGAGAGTTAGCAACATTTTTATTTTTGTCGGTCTGTGAACCACCTTTTCTTGGGCTGAATACGGGTTCTCTTAAGGTACGTTCTCACCGAACGCGAGTTTTTTCTTGCCGTAGCGCCAGTCGTCAGTAGCAGGTAGCTTGCTCAAGAAGTGATTAGTTGCCTCCTGCCTATCTTTTTGAAAAAAAAAAGGAAAAAACTACGTGTGTGGGTGCTCGGATTTCCCATGAGGAAACCAACTACTGGCGCTCAATCCCTGAACGGCTGTCCATTTGCCTTCGGTAAGGTAGTCAATGTGTCGTGTTATGATGTGCAGAAGTCAATCTCAATCTCTCTCTCTCTTTCTCTCTCTCTCTCTCTCTCTCTCTCTCTCTCTCTATATATATATATATATATATATATATATATATATGTATATATATATATATATATATATATGCACGTGGTTACAGTAACAATTACTGTATGCATGATGTCATTTGCAAGATACACAGACTGCAAACCTCGAATATATTATGACAAGTGGATGTTTAAAATAAAAACTTTGTGAAAATTGTCAGTGGGTACCAGTGGCGAAAACTTAATTCAACAGTTAGAAAGTCAATATGTATTGTGCGAAGGTACTGTTTTAAGATTAATATTTTTTTTTTTTGTTCTCATGCTTACGTATTCATGTAGATGAATATCTATACAGTATTCGTGTTTATGTATTCACCAGTATTTATTCAATTTTGCAGGTATCTTGCAACTGGAGGTTCCCTCAGGACCATCGCCAACAGCTTCCATGTTGGTGTGTCAACTGTCCAAGGATTTGTCCCAGAAGTTGCAGCTGCCATTTGGGATTGCCTTGTGGGTGAGTTCATGGCTGTGCCCTCCACAGCCGAGTGGCAGTCCATTGTTCAACAATTTGAAGAGCGCTTTCCGCTTTGCTGTGGGGCCCTGGACGGGAAACACATCATCATGAAATCCCCACCAAACTCAGGATCTCTTTTTTTACAACTACAAGGGAACGTTTTCTCTAGTTCTCCTTGCAGTTGTAGACTCCAGATAATGCTACCGAGTGATTGATGTTGGTGGGTACAGTAGAAGTAGCGATGGTGGGATCGTGGGAAATTCAGCCTTTGGTCAGGCTCTAAGATCCGGTTCTCTCTCCCTGCCTGCTGACCGTCCACTTCCCGGAGATGGCCGCAGAGGACTTTTACATACGGATGTCAACAGGGGATACATCAGCAAGACAGTGCGTGCCATTTGTTGCAGGCAAGGTACTTCTAGGTCTGGGTTGTGTTGCAGCCACCAACCAAAGCAGGGAAGTTCTCGGGTGAGGGAAACCTTTGTGGAGTACTTCTCTACAGAGGGGGCAGTTCCATGGCAGCCACAAACCTAGAGCACATTCAGTGCACCACAATGGCTCTTGTAAGAGCCACACACCTATTTCAAAAGATGAAATGTCTGCAATAAAATGAAACTGTGTCCCTTTTGTTTAACTTGAGTCGTTGAGTTATGCACTGTTTTTCAGTTTCTTACTAGAAACTAAGCATTTCTACAACAAAACCAAGGTTCCCATTCAACACATTTATTCACAAAAAGACATTTCTGTACATACAAAACTTAAATAGACTTTCTTTATGAAAGGAGCTTGCCTGGAGGAATGAGGGACTTGAGAGAGAAGAGGAAGGACAGGGAGACTGGTTCCTATGATCCAGAAATTGGAAATGAAAAATACATAAATAAATAAAGAAATTAAACAAGAACAGAATTTAATAACCTAATCAGCTGCTTGTTTCTCTAGTACGTTCATAAACTAAATTGTGTATGTCCAAAAGAAGAGCTTCTTTTTTTTCTAAAGACAATCTCTGGATCATAGGAACCAGGCTCAGCAAAAATGACTCCTCTGCTGAGGGAGGTGGAGCAGTGGGTTTGGACAGAGAGGCGATGAGAACCTCGCAACTCTCTGTCCTCCTCTTCCACAGATGATGTGGATGACGCTTCCTTTTTTGTTCTGTAAATAAGGCATATATTGATATCAATTATACAAGTCAATGATGACTAAAAACAATAACCTCTATATCATAAATCACATATAAAGGATAAGTAAAATGACGTTGCTATGACATTTTATGTCATGGAGTTTAAACATTTTAATTCAATATTGTATGCATAAAAATTGTTTTTATACATACTTCGGGGACCAGCAGAGGATGTGGATGGGCCAGTGGCAGGTGAAGGTGGAGGAGGTGACGCAGCAGCATCAGCACCAGATGAGGAAGCAGGAGGTTCCACCTCTGTACCTTCATCAAGGGTTTCTTCAAATTCCTCCTCTTCCTCATCATCAACATGATGGCATGTTTCTGTAAAATGAGAACATAGTGTGATTATGTTTCCTATTCAGAAAGCAGATTACACTGTAATATAGCAAGTATTTAGATTCTCAACAACAACTATTACCTGCTGGTGGTGGTGGTGGTGGTGCTGCTGCTGCAGTCATGTTCCCCGACGTCTCCCTCGGGGTGATGAAGGGGTCCAGGAAGGAGAGGACGGCGAACCTCCTCCACTTTAACTGGCTGGATGCTGCTGACCCATTCTTTTTCTCCATGGCCTTCCTCATCTCTCTCATGTATTTATCCCTGAGTCCCTTCCATTTTTTTGCAGATCTCCACTGAAGGAAAGGTAAATATTTATGTTTAATATCCCAACAATACAGCCACTATAGCGCGTGCACTACGTATATTAAGCAAAATGATAAATATCACAACTCACTAGGGACGTCAATGGTACAGCGACTGGTCGCAGTAGTTCAAAAAAATTGAACTACTGCGACTGTCACAGTAGCTCAGTTGTGTCATCTTGAGGAGCCGGAATCGCAGTATGTAGCTCAAATCGCGTAGCGTCGCACACCCCAGTCGTGTCGCGGCCATGTTGGTCGCTGCTGATCGCCGTCAATCGCCCAATTCCATTGACTTTGGATGCAAATCAGTTGTGTCGCTCGCCGAAGTCCAAGTACCTTTATCTGTTCACTCACTGCTTAGGGGGCACTCAGAACATGAAAATTTCACCTGCAACGAAAGGAAAAACACTCTTTCTAGTGTATTCAGCACTAAATCTACCATTCTGAACTGTATTTCAGGGGGTTATCAACGACTCTTTTCCTGGTCAGAAACCGAGCTTCTCTCGTGCTGAAAACGCGTTATCAGCACTGTTCACTCCCTGATCAGAATAGCCTCAGAACATGAAAACATGACCTAAATTAACATCAACTAACATTACTTATTACCTGTCATAGGAAAAAACACTCTTTCTAGTATATTCAACACTAAACCTCTAAGAACAGGGCGCTGCGACTGGCCTACAATCAGCCAAACCTTTCCACATTTCCTGCTTCTAAGCCATGGGATGAGTTTGAGTGTTGTGTTGAAGTTCCAAGCCATGGGATGAGTTTGACGAGAGCCAGACGCTGCTATGAGGTGGACCCGGAGAATCTGTTCGCAGAGTTGTCTGAGTTCCGTGTGGTGGAGTCAGGCAGGTTCCGACATGATCTTCACCCGTGCCTCATGGCATCCGCTGTCCGTCGTATCGAAGTTGAGCTCTCTCTCCACCGCCAGCTCAAGAATCATCCCACTTCACTAACGGCCTGCTGGCGTTGGATGGCGAGACTACACACAGGGCACGACCGCATGTTGTGTGCCCACAACTAGCCGTTATGCGCGATGTGCTCGCTACAGGTACTCGACCTCACCCCTGAGGAATGACCATGCCACCCGGCACTGACAGAGCCACCCTCGCGCAGTGGAATGGTGTCTACACCATCGGCAACCAACTCATGCACTTGAGAACATCATCGCGCTCTTTATGAGCTCCGTGGAGAGCCTCAACCATCGCAGAACCTCTCTTACTCCACCAGAGATTTTGGAGATTCAACAGTCCGTCGACGTGGTGCACTGCTCGCGGCGCCTCCTTCACACACAGCCGCCTCCCACGGGGAACACCGTCGCTGATCAAAGGGGCGGAATGAGCCCAGCTGTCCGGATCATAGCCGCGTTGGTCATCGATGCTCCTCTTGGAGAGACCAATTGGCTGCTCTCACCTCAGCTCCCTCCAAAAGCATAGGAAGAAAACTTTGTGTCTAAATGTATGCATCTAAACCAAAGTCGATGCCTTACTTTGGTTTTGGGTCTGTTTCTTCTCTGCCCAAAATTAGGGTTTATCACCCGTCAAGTTCTCTTCCGGTTCCAGTCAGTGCGAACTCCGGCTACAAAAATTTGTTTGTTTGACATCGTCTCAGGAGACCGATCAGTATAGTAACGGTCTCTCTGCCTCCTTGTCCCTGACGCCAGAACTGTCCCTGGGGAAGTTTCTGGAGCTAAGACGTTACGTTGTTTTTTTTTTTTCCACTGCTTCTCCACAATAAGAAGCATAGTCGTCACTCTTTCCCGGTTCTCAACAGATCCCGGTTCCAGCCAAAATTCAGAAGAGTTTCAATTCTGCCATTCACTCTTCTTATTCCTCAGACTCGCAAGTTTCCAGTAGGGGTCACCACAGGACCGCGAAAGCCACCTCTTCAGAGTATCACACAGTAGGCGCTGCATACCAGACCAGCTCTGTTCTCAGCTCCCTCGCACGATGTCTGATGCAATGTCTGTCTGCGATTCTGTTCTCTGCAGCCCTCCAAACCTGTCAGAGGCAAGTAGGACATCATCATCTACAGAGTCATCTCTTTCTGAGGATGATTGGGCCGGTCTCTTGGGACTCCATCTTAGGAGAATTGCAGTTTTAGATCTAGATACACTGCAAGTTTCGGTGCCCTGTTTGTTTTTGAAGAACCATCAGGACTTGATGTCCCCAGAGGAGTGGGCGGTGAGCACCGACAGCCCCTTCGTCCTGGACCCACCCCGGTGGACCGCTCCTGTGCTCCTGTCTCCACACCTGACCATATGGATCAAGAAGATACTCGCTCATTGACACACCCTTCAGTTT